>NC_042495.1:58371951-58376003 GCF_005508785.2 Acyrthosiphon pisum
TATCTTTTTTTGTAATAGGTGACTTTACTCTAAGATTACTTAAACGCATAGAAAAAATGATTTTGCGTAAATGCGTTTTGTCTATGTTGCGCGTGGGCCAGAGAGAGAAAACGAATAGTGCGCTGACATCCTCTTAATATGTAATTACGTCCAAATTTGAACTTAAAATAACTATAAAAAAAACTGTGTATATATATTTTTTAGATTTTTTGGTTACAGAATAAACTACTTACGTGGAAACTTGTTTTACTTTTTTAATCCTTAGCTATAAAAGTTGAATATTTTATAAATTTGTAACTACTAAATAATTTGTAGGTATATTTTAAATTTGATAAATTTCTTCAACATGCATGAATTTTAAACGCTTATAAAAAAACGTACCTATATATTTTTCAACTGCTATTGTAACAATATAATATCAGGAAACTTCAAGGTTTTTGACCCAACAAACACAACTTTATTGACATTTATAGAAAAAAAACTAAAATAATTGAAAATGTCCGTAAACAGCTTAAAACGTGTCAAAATATTGTAAAAATGTATCAAGAAGGTATAGTGAATGATAAAATAAATATTATGTGTAAATTTAAAGTATCTATTGTTATTTGTTTTTGATTACCAGACAACAAAATATGAAAATCGTTGTATGAGAATTTGTTAATTTACAGCTGAATATTCAATGTATAACTTGAAATGCTCGTGAACATTTTATTTGACTTTCCTATTAAGTCTTTTTTATGTTAAATGAAGGAACACTTAAGGGGAATCTTGTATTACGTTTTCAAAGCTGAGATATGAATAGAAAGTTATTTATGAAATGTTAACTCCAAATAATTAGCCATTTTTCGTGATTTTAATGAATTTTTTTAAAATTTTAACCTCAAACGCTTATATAAATTGTATAGAATTTTGATTGAAATTTTTTTATGCCCATAAATAGCTCAAAAAGAGTCGCAATAATTGATAATTGTTTGGTGTATTTAAATCACTAATACGAGTATATATATTCGTTGAAAATTCCATGTATCTATTGTTATTTTTTTAAGAGTTACACCAAAAACCGAAATCGATTTTGCTGAAACCCAATATTGCGTATAAATTCCCGTTTTTCCTTAATTTTTTTTCCAGGGGCTTTTGAAAACTATAGGGAATTTTAAATACTGACTTCCCCAATGCACCAAATAAAATCACTTTTCTACCAGAAATGATACTTAAGTGTTGAAAATTGAAATAAATTTCAACTACTTACTCATCGTGTAAACTATACACAGACAAAAAAAAAAAAACACTCATCAATGTAAAATCAATACATTCATCGCTACACTAAGAATCTAAAAAAATATTTTCGAAGAGTATAAAATTTTTGAAATAAAGAGTATAGACCCTTAAATGAATCACCTTGTTTTATGTACATATCTATAACTTTCATTTGTCTACCTGAGTATATTTTAATTATTTTTTTTTTTTTGAACTTGAGCTCGGCAACTATGGCCATTAGCTGTATTGGTTTTTTGAACGTTTTTAATGCCGGTAGGGGGGGGGAACACGTGTGTGTTGGGTTTGGCAGAATTTTTGATTGGGCACCCGTAGGTATCTGCCATGCCCGGTGGGGGATGGCGGCACTTGTTCTCCGGACACCGTGACTTGCCCGAAGAAAAATGCCGCCCGGTGGCCGGGAATCGAACCAGCGACGGCTGCGCCGCAACCGACGCCTTAGACCACCTCGTCCCCCCCTGAGTATATTTATAAAACTATAAAAGTATACATGCCACATGTGATTTTATTCATTTTTAAGTCAATGTTCTAAGTAAATATACATTTCTATTACTTATTTCTCAAGTATATTATATAAATTAAAACATTATAGAATAATTTAATATGATTATATGAGAAATGTAAAAATATTATAATGTTGATTATGTTATAATAATATGTACTTAATATATTATTATGTTTTTGCATAGCGTCTACTATAATTGAATAAAAGTAGAAAATATATACGGATATTTCGCAAGATTATCAAATTTTTTTTATTAAATACTCGGAATTATTTATTGTAAATTTCAAACATATTATGAATTATTTAGTTATTAATACAATTGTTATTCATTTCCTATTACATCATCGATTAAATGGAATATTATACTAATCATTAAATGTTAAATGTTACCTATACTGGTTTAAAATATAAAAACTTATAATATCGTTTTAAGAAATGCATTGTATATTAAAACTAATATGCAGTATATACCAACGGTCAACCAAACGGATTTTGAACTAAAATAATAATTCTGTATTCATATAATACTAAATCCTTTGAATAATATAAATAATTGTCGTGTCCATAGATAGGTAGGCATATGTTAAATTGTTAAATTGTTCCCGTAAATCAGATAAATTGTTTATCGATAAAATTCCTTTTGATATGACATAACACTTCAAAGAAAGACTATTTTGTGGACGACATAAATATTTCTTCCTTAAAAATGCGTGAAACCGTAAAGCTATTCTTACTGTCTCAGTACACATTTTTATCTTGTGTTCTTCGTACATGAAATATTTCATTAGTAAACACAGTTAATGTGTGACCAGTAGAAAAAAGAGATAGGCTACGATTAAAAAAATAATGTGGCACAGAAATATTTTATCAAACTGGATTTATCGAATGATTTGAAATTGCATGACGGTAAAATGGCTAGCAATTTTATTTATTACAAAATTGAAAATTCCTTTTTTTTATCACTTGTCTAGTTTTTCATATCATATTTTACAAGTATTAAATACAACGCCCATATATTTCCGTTGTTTTCCAAGGAAGAGATATATTGTAAATACATATAACACAAACTTCTAATTAACGATTAAATTGACTTTGACAAAGTCCAATAAAATAATTAATAAGTAAATTCTAACGAAGATAATTGAAGACAGATTGTAATTTTAAAACTATAAATGTATGAAGTAAGAAGTATAAAAAAGTAAAAAACAATTAACAGTAAAAAAAAATTAAAGTATGTTTCATAAACATTAAAATTTTAACATTAATTTTAAAAATGTATGTGTAAGAAGAGGATTTAATCTGAGTCGTGTTGTCAGACTGATAAGAAAATGTATTAGTTGGTAGCCTACGCATAGTCTATTATAATAATATATTACAAGTCTATGGTAGCCTAGGATTAAAAATATTGAGACGTTTACAAAATGAGTTTTGGATATGAGAGTAATCAATGTCGATTCTTTGATCGTTTAGTGTTGTAGTCCTAAGTTAATTTTTGTGATTAGAAATACCATTGACATTCCATAATATTATATGAGTAAATATTGAGATGTGAAAGAGTTATTTCTAATTTTTAGGAATCAGATGTTCTATTACAGTTGTTAAGGAGAGAGATGGGTAGATTAATGATGGCAAATTCGTTGATAGAGTCGGTAAATACTGAACAGTCAGAATTTTTGGATTTAATGTGAATTGAGGTATGATTTGAGATGGTCAGGGTTAAAGTGTGAGATAGGGTTGTCTTCTTGATTTAAATTTCTTGATTTTTTCTTTGAAATGGTTAGCCATCTGGGTAGTTCTACTGTTAATATAATTTATATCTACGTGATTGTTGTAGTTGTGAACGGAAACATGTCTAGGTCGTTGGAGATCTTTATACAATTGACAATCACTGCAGTTAAATTTATAGTCATTGCTGCAGAGGACGTATTTGGCAGGAGTATCTCTAAATTTTCCACACGAAGAAGAAAGATGATCATCTAAAACCACTTGGCAAATTTTTTACACAATGGATGATACTATATATCGGGTGATTCTTTTATCAAACAACACTCATTATTTCAAAAACTGTAAATTTTTTTGAAAATATTTTTTTACATAGTTTCAAGTCGCTTATGAAAAACAACGTTTTTCTTAAAAAATTATATTTTTAAATATTTTTTATCGTTAATACTTTTTAAGTTTTTTACTTTTTTGAATGACAACATAGGGTTTTAATTTTATATTCCAAAGCAGAATATTTTTCTTAGTATTTTGATACATAAAAATCGAATTT
>NC_042495.1:58376103-58377212 GCF_005508785.2 Acyrthosiphon pisum
AATATATTATATATACATATTTTTCGCATTTTTTTTTTGTTTAACTCATAATACTAATAAGGTGTCAAATATAATATTATAAAATATAATTAATTTTTATTTAATTTGGTTAATTGATTCCTTTTTCAATACACGTACGGTGTAACTTAAGAGTAGAACATTTAATTTTTTATTAAAAAAAAATAATTTTTATAAGTACACCAATTATTATTAATCATAAATCTACAACCAGGGGCGGATTGGCGAAACTTCTCGATGGGCCGGTTCTTGTGAGGGCCGGTAGGGCCGATATAATTTTTATAATATAATTACAAAAAAAAATTATATTTTTATAAATTAAGCGTAAAATATATTAAAAAAATCAAATACCTACGAAGGTATTATTTTTAATATCTTAAACTATTGCAATTCATAGTAGGAATTTTGGTATTTACACTATTTTCCCTCCAATTCATGCTAATGTATTATTTAGAAATCTGTGGTATTGGTATTTTAGTAGGTATTTATATTTTATTCTCTATGGTAGAATTCAGTTAGTTGCGTGATAACATTGATAACCTTTTCATTATTTGTAAGTATTTTGATTTTAAACTTTTTTACACAAACGAGTTACCAAGTCAGTTACAGTACTTACATAGACGTGTGTTTAGTATAAAATTCAAATGAACTGTGCAATTCAAATTATGAGTGACGCTGGTGAAAAACGAAAAAAGGGTGGCGCTGAAAAGGTACGAGAAAAAAAGAAAAAACTATTAATGTGACCTATTTACGTGGAACCTTGTTTTGGATTTTCAATCCTTAGCTATAAAAGTTGAACATTTTATAAATTTTTAACTACAAAATAATTATTTAAATTTTAATTCGATAAATATTGTCATAATTCGAACTTTAAATGTCTATAAAAAAAATGTGCACATATGTATTTTTAATATTTTTCAATTGCTATTGTAAAAATAAATCCGGAGCCTTGTATTACATTTTCATAGTTTTTGGCCCAACAAATAAAATTTTATTTTTATTTGTAGAAAAAAAAACTAAAAAAATTAAAATTTGAAATGTTTCGTAAAAGGATCAAAGATCAGTGAAATTTTCAAGTATCTACAGTCATT
>NC_042495.1:58377312-58377756 GCF_005508785.2 Acyrthosiphon pisum
TATAAACATAAAAATCTTTTAATTTATTTCATAATATAACCAATTATTAAGTCATTAAAAGTTAAGACTTGAATATACAATTTTAAACATGAATTCTATTAATTTATGGAATGTAGATTTCTCGCAGGTATATTGTAGATGTTACAAGTTATAAGTTATAGCCAGGGCTCGTAAGTTCATGCATCTGCATGTTTTTTTTGCTACACAGGAAAACATGCTAACTGAGATACAAATCCGTTTCATAACAATAGTAAAAATAATATGAAGTTTGATAGAGCATGTTTTCGCATGTTTTGGGTGTAAAGGCATATTTGGCATATAGTCGATTTTTTACGGTCGTTAGTGCATATTATTTCATAAAAATATATTTTAGACAAATATTTGAAAAGTTACTTGTTTCTTATTTACTTTCCCGTTTACAAAATGATAGTGTTTTGATTTATT
>NC_042495.1:58377806-58386876 GCF_005508785.2 Acyrthosiphon pisum
TTTTTATAATGCGAGAGGTGTCATTACTCATTATAGAAATAATTGCATACTACCATGAATCTATAAGGTAATTAAGAATCCAACGACGCGGTTGGGGATCTTGTATAGCTTCTTTTTTGTCGGTGGATATTAGTTTGTACGATAATAAGTAACGTTCTTGCCGGTATAAGGAATAAGTCCCTTCCTAATGGAATAACTTCATAGACAAATACGTGACTTGAATATGAGTTCTACTTTTGGAAATGCTTGATTTTTTTTTTTTTACGTGGTTTGTAATACATTTTGTAATTAAAAGAGATTATCTATATATATATAAGAATCTAACTTGATTTTGGAAATGAAGGAAACCGGTTTGTTTGTTTATTTATTATTGTTATTATTATTAATTATTTATTTATTTGTTTGCACTTACATTTTTCCATTTGAAATATATATTATTCATTGAACAAATAATTTATTGTTACATTTTTGTCTACCTTATCTCTATTCTATAATAAAAACAATAAAATTTACTACTCCAGTGGTTGAATTCAGAATGTACGATATATAATTTTCAGAAATTAGCAAAAACAATAACTACAATATGTAATTATATTTTATTATTTGTATAGCCAAAAAAAAGTCATATGTTTTTAAATTGAATTATAAAAAAAAAATTCTTATGGGGGAGGTCGGGCAGCTAGTTTACTATAAAATAATAAACGAAGAGTGGAGCTGGATTTTTACTTATGAATACATGACAACTGTCGTCCGTCGGTCGGTCAGTAAAATTAATATTTTAAGAAATTAGTATGTACTAAATACTAATACATGGGTGTAAACATAAATTAAATGTTAAACTATACCTATTTTCCTTTATAATATTATGAAATATAATATGAGCTCTTATTTGATGTTACTCCATTGTCCGATGTTTAATAACTATAGTATATTATCGGTTGTAACATAGATGCATTAGGTATTTTAATCTAAAATTAATTTTAAAATTGTATAAAAATAATGTATAAAATTGTATATTTTAAGAATGTAAAATTTAAAATGTTAAAATAATCACAACTTGAAGTAACGTATGCGATTTAATACTTTGAAAACACAAATACTAAATAATTAAAAATGTTATGTAGCTAGGCCTAACAACATCTGATTTAGTATTAGTAATAATTAGTGTTTTAACAGCTTTAAAAGTTAAGAGCATTTCTTACTTGAAAACAATCTCTAAAGTTACTCCTAGTAAATTCATTGCTTTGCTCATTTTCGCGATGATTTAACAACGAAATCAATATTAAAAACCAAAAAAATGTTCAAATATGCTGGGTAAAATTGTATTTAATATAATATAATATTATAATTTATTATAATAAAGTGTATCTTAGATATTATACGATATATATTATGTTATTAAATTTAATGGGGTGAACTGAATGATGTACATTGTATACCTACGTCCTATTTATTTGTACCTAAGTATCTTTATCTGTTCCTTTCAAAATCGTTTTACCCAGTATATATAAGAAAACACTATAAGGAACAACAGCCATAAGCCAAATGAATGTACTAATGGGAAAAATAATTAACACATATTTTATGAAATTCATTCTTGTTATTATTTTTTTTTTATTCACACATAATATATTTTATATATTATACCTACTCATTAACCGTCCTTCCAATTTTAATTCATGATAATACATGATACATTAAGAGTTTAATATATCCCTGCAGAGATATTATGTTATATCACATTCAAAACATTATAGTATTATACGTAAGAAAACTCATTATAATGAAGTAAATAAACTGTCTGAATTTATAAAATATGTGATACCACGGTAGTACCAACTTAGTTAATCTAACTACCATGCATAAATAATTTATATGGAGCACATAATTTGATTTTTTTAGTATTATCTCATGCCTAATATAGTTAGTGGTTATTATGAAAATATTCTAAACATTTAAATTCATACTTAACTTATAGTACAAATATAGTACAATCCAATGTGTTGTAATATAAAGTATAATAATATGTGACTAGTAACAATAACATCTTTACTAAAATAAACGGCAAAATAGCTAAAACCAATATACGATCGATTAAAAATCAATGACGATATTTGAGTTTTTAATAGAGCTGTCTAAATATGAGCAAGTTAATTATTTTTACCTTCATGCCAATGTCCATGGGCCAAAAAGTTCCATTTTAAAAATCCATTCTGTTAATTTATTATTCTCAAGTTGAAATGAGCATTTTTGTCACGGGTTAGCTCTGGAACTACTTACACAATCGTCAAACGATTTTTTTTAATTTATAGAGCACATTACGGAACAAGTTTTAAACGTAGTTTTATAAATCTAACTTGTTTCCCCGGAAAATGTAGCGAGGAAATATAAATACATCCATAGCGCTGTCTGCCCTATTTCTATAAACGTAAATTTAAAAAAAAAAGTCTACGAACCCCTCTATCTCAACTCATTTCAACGTATTAAAAATGGTTGTAGCTTATATTTATCGAATATTTTCTTGGGCTAAACCGACTTGCTTATTACATTATTATCATGAATTTATTACAAAACGAAGGACACCGCCGCCGAAAAAAAATGTACACTCAAATCAAAATATACCGAGTACAATATTTCACAATTATTCATTTTTTATCGGGAGAAGTAGGGCAATGTAGCTATTGGACAATTATATATATAAATATATTATATTATTGAGCGCTAAAATAAAAAATTTGATTATCTATAGTTTTCACTCAATGTGTTTTCGGTTTCGTAGCCTGCGAGCAGTAAGTCTTGAGGACGTCTCAAGCGTCTGTTATAAGTTTTGGTGTCTAATTTGTAATAATTGCAGGCTCCTTCGGAAGTGTGAAGTGCTGCAGAGTAGAAAATTTTGAAGTGGATTTTAATTTAGTTTGAGGGTGTTCCAGTTAAAATAAATAAATTAAATGCATTTTAAATGTCTTTTATGTCCCTTATTGTTTTAATACTGATTGTTTAAATATCTATTGATTGATAAAACAATAAGTCGATAACCTATACTTTAATCAACAATGAACATAATATTTAGATGTGTACATTTTATATACATAATATATCCGTATTCCAGTGTTATATACGTTAGGTACTAAAACTACAATAATTGATTTAACAAAAAATATTTAAAGATAATTTTGTCATCACTTAAATTATAAGTGAAACAATAAAATTAGCGTTTAAAATAATCGTATAATTACATTCAATACATTAGATAATATCAATGTGTCATGCTATTTATACTTCTCGCACGCATTCATTCTATATTTTATAAAATCATTGTAAAGAAGAATTAATTGGTTTATACATTTTAATTATATAAACATAATTTAGTACAGTACCTAGATCTAATATTTATAATTGTTGCTTAAAAATTATTGAATCATAAATTATGCATAGAAACCAGACATAAGTACCTATTTAACGTTTGTAAGTCATAATATATATATTTTTTATCATCTATTATTTAATGAGTATTTAAAACAACTGACATTGCACCATAATTCATAATAACCTCAGTCATAAATTGATACCATGGTTGTGTAAACGAATAGTAATTCAAATTAATTGGAAAATTTGAAACGCTATTAAGCTGTATATTTATTATTTAATAAAAATTATATAAATAATTTAGAAAACTTATATGAGGTAGATAAACTATTTACGTAAGAATAAATGTCAACATCTATATATAAGGTAACATAAATAATATAATATATGTAGGTATATTGTTTACAAACAAATTTCTAATACAATTATACAAAATATTATGTATTATAAAACATTCAAGTGTAAACTATACAGGTAGGTACTTTGAAAAAAAAAACGATTTTTATACCACTTTTAGACTCGTATTTAAAATAACCAAGATAAAAACGTAATCTTTAATCAATGATACAATTAGGTCGAACAGGACAACAAATTAATTTATTATCTTTCTTATTTTATTATATGCGCAGTGTACTTGAAACATTGAACGAACTCATATTTTTTTTCAAAATTAATTATCATATACAATATTGAGAGATTAAGTTTCAATTCTATTGAATTTATAGGCGTAGGCGATTATAAATCATTGATCTATTTTAGGTTCAGGGTGGAGAGATAAATGTATTAGTTTTTTTTTTTGTTTTGTGAGTACCAATTGCCATGATTAAGAGCAAGAAAAAAAAGCTCCAACATTCAACTTTCAGGATAGTTTCTTATAAACAATCCCAGTATCCCTATAGTTACCTACCGGGTAATACAAAAAAAAAAAAAACAGTGGACAAACGGGATTATTTACGTAACACCAGGTTTATACCATATATAGATTTTTATTTCTTGCCTTGTAGTAAATTAAGAATGGAATTACCGCAAGACTTGACATTTTCATCAAACATTCATATTTATATTTTCTAGATTTTGTGATATTATTTTAAAAATAACAGGGCTACTTGTGAGCTATTTATACACGTAGGATGAAGCGTTTATTTATTTATTTTTTGATTTATGTTGATAGCAATTTTCTTCTCTGTAGTCGAAAGGCATGCAATTAAAAATTTCATGATTTCAGCAATTAAAAACTAAGAAAATACATACTATTTCGCCACATATATTTTTTTATAAGAGTTTAAAGTTGACATTTTGAGGAATTTTCTCAAAACTTTTAAATTTAGTGTAGTCTTTTTTTTTTACTAAAATAGTTATAGGTATAAAATATATCACCTTATAAAATAACGTTGGATACAGATGTGATACACTGTCTCCACTCAGAATCATTTCCGTATAAATTGATTTATCATCAAATTCAAACTTAACACCAGTCTCGTGCTACGGATATGCACACGTGTAGTTAATATCCTTAAATTAAATGTGTGTTAATCTTTATTCCAATTAAATACCAAAAGGTTAAGTGTCAATTATTAAACATAGAACCTGTTAGTTTAAATTAAGGATCATATTCAAATAACTTTTCATTGGACACTAATTGTTTTTATACAATACCTATGTATCGTTTGACGTTTTAGAATGACTACAATGAATTGGCATTCGAAAAGTAAAGAAAATCAAAATCTCATCCATAAAAATGATTTATTCAATTATAATTAGGTGTTACTGTAATAAATACACTATAGGTTTATATGAGAAAATAAAGCAAACCGCAAAAATGTGTATTCTTTTGTGACATGTTCGAATTAATACACACAGTTATATTTAAGCTGTTTCCATGCAGTTGGCAATGGGAGGGTCCACTGCCAAAACTTCACTTTTCAGTGAAAACTGTTCAGGGTGAAAATACAATTTTTTCTATTTTAATAAACTTGAATTTATTTTCATTATCAGGAGTTTTAATTATCTATAATTTATTGAATATACGCCTATTATCATTATTCGTATTTAGAAAAAATAGATTTTTTTAACATGATGATCGATTTACGAATACAAATTAATAACAATAGTTTGTCGTTACTCTATGTATGAGTATTTTTACTTAATGATAAATAAATATGACTTTTGGTAGAAATATAAACCGAGAGTATTGTTATTGCTTGAATATTTTTTTTTTTTTAAAGAGGGTGTTTATTTTAACTTAAAATCGTATGGTCTTGGGATCATTTATATACGTTATAGAAAAACAAAACATAACTTTACTGAATTGAGTGTTATTAAAGAAAGGGCATTTAAATAAGCACCATATTTGATATTTTCTGGTTCTCCTTAAACTCACTGTATATTAAATAAAAAAAAAATCATATCTGCAGAAAAATTGAGAATTATTTGTTTTGAAAATTATATTATTTAATATTTATGATAATAGATGATGATATAAGTACTTATTTTTTATAGGAATAACTAGAGATTTTTATTAATTTCAAGTTTTGTTACATTCTTTATTCACAGTTATTTATAGAAAATATTTGCTTTAAATTAAATAAATATATGAAATTTGTCATAGTGTTATACGTCTTAAGTGTGAGCTTATGTTATAGTACCTATATAATATTGTAATTTGTAACTATATAGGTTGTATAATTTAGTCATACATTACAAAACTTACTTCATATATTGATTTATTATAGATATATAATAAATAATAATAGTAATTTTATACCGTATACAGTGTGTTCACGGAAATAGGGAACACTTTATTATTCATTACCCTGTAAACATTTTTCAATTCTGTTTGTGGGACATTCAACAAGACTAATGAATCATAAATTCCTATAACTCAAAATTTTTTTAAATCGTGTATTTTGTGCATGCGCAATAAAACTTCATTTTTTTTAAACGGTAACCCCTATTTTGAATATTATTTTTGGGTTGATCGATTTTTTTCAAGTAATTTTAATACATCAAATTGAATTCTAAGCTCAAAATTGGCGGAATGAGAACTAGGTATAATTTTTAAAAAAAATTATTAAATTAAATTTTATTTTTTTAATTGTACGTACCTGTTGTTTCCTTTTTGCGACTATGATACAAATTATTATAAAACATGAACTTTTGGAAAAGACCTATCATTAATCATTTGTTATTAAACGTATCATTGCATGACCGAGTAAAAATGATTGCAATAATGAGCAAGGCCTGGCAACAAAGAGAAAGTGCTTGTAATGACGACCTGCAAGGACTTGCAACATGGTGCAAGAACTTACAACAGCTAGCAAGTACTTGTAATGACGAACAAGTATTTGCAACAGCCATCAAGTACTTGCAACGTCAAGTAATGACTGGCAACAGGATGCGTTATGTACTCGCAACAGGAAGCAAGGAAATTCTACCAGGTGCAAGAACTTTCAATGACGAGTTAAGGACTTGAAACAACGATCAAGTATTTGCAATGATGAGCAAGTACTGGAAACAAAAAGGCAGTGCTCACAATGACGATCAAGGACTTGCACAGGGTTCAAGAACGAGGAGTAAGGATTTGCAACAGCAAGCAAGAACTTGCAACAACGAGCAATTAAGTACTTGCTAGCTGTCAAAAGTTCTTGCACACTGCTGTAAGTATTAGCTCTCTGTTGTAAGTCATTGATAGTCATTGCAAGCACTTGCTCGTTGTTTCAAGACCTAATTCGCATCGTAAGTTCTTGCACCAGGTTGAATGTCCTTGCCTCCTGTTACCAGTATACATAATGCATCCTGTTGCAAGTCATCAGATATCATTCCTCGTCATTGCTAACAGTTTCAAATCCTTGCTAGCTTTTGTATATTCTTGCAACCGGTTTCAAGTCCTTGCAGCTTGTTGTTTCAAGTTCTTATTCACCATTGCAAGTTTTTGCACCAGCTGGTTAGTACAGAATGCATCCTGTTGTAAGTTCTTGCTCACCCATGCAATTATTAGTTTAAAAACAAATGATTACTGATAGATCTTTTCCAAAAGTTCATGTTTTTAAAATACTTTTTATCATGGTTGTAAAAAGGAAACAATGAAAAAAAGTTATTTGGAGCGCAGATGATATATCAAAGGCCTTTACAATAAGATATCTAAGCAAAATGTGTTATATATAACATCAACTAAATTATTATTTGAAGATCTGAAACAGAAATATAACATAGATTATATACTTACACATAGGCTAAACCAAGATAGCCTTGAGAGTTTTTTCTAGTATTCGAAGCCGAGGAGGACTTCATGATTATCCTACGCCATTGAATGCTATGTATAGAATAAGAATAATCGTTCTTGGCAAAAATCCTGGAGTTGTACAAGATAAACTTAATATTGAAATGGAACACAATAACACAAATGTAGAAGAGTACTTAGTAGCAAATGTAATAGCAACTGCAGATATTAAAATATATAATAATGAAAATGATGATGAATTATCAGACAGTAGTTTACCATCATGTGAATCATCTCAAAATAATTCTGAAAAACCAAATGAAGAAGATGGTTTTATTTATCTTTGTGGTTGGCTCGCTAGGAAATTCAAAAACAGATATCCTCATTTAGGAAATTATACTAAGGACAACAAACCTGATCATTCCTATAGTGCACCAAGTTGGCTACAACATTTGTCATATGGAGGTTTAACAGAACCAACGGCGACTTGGGTTGAAAAAGCTAAGGTTTTTGAAAATATGTTCAAAAAGTTCCACAAAGACAAAATTAATCTTGATGCTAATATTGTCAAAAGACTAACAAAGCTTATAAAAAAAAATGTTATGACATGCCTGAAGATTTGATTAAATCATTTGTCTTTCAAAGAACTTATATTAGAATAAAAAAACCTTAATAGTAACGTAATTGCTACACAGAAAAGACTTACAGTGATACAGATAGGAAGTTAAAAAAAAAATGAAAAAAATTACTAATTAGGTAAATACTTAAAGAGTGTGCTATACCCTCATGTATTCTCTGTCTTACAAACGCTTAATAACAAATATAATTGTAAATTGTTAGTGCATTTTAAAATTCTCATAACTTTCTTCAAAATTAAAATCCAAAAAAAAACTTATGAGGTTCACTAGATAATATTTTTACCTTTAAATTTGATATCAGGTAAATTCACTCTATTTTTTATAATAACAGAGCTAAAAGTGATCTACTGAGAGTACATTTTGCTATGTCATGGTAGTTATGTTAAGACAGAGAGAACACATGCGGGTAAAGCGCACTCTTCATACATTTTTGACAACATTGTATTATTATTTTTATAATGGACTTAAATTTATTTATAATTATTATTCATACATTTTTTGATTGTTTATTTACATTTTATGGTTTGACCTAATAAATATTTTGTACGAATATATGCATACAATGTTTTTCCTTTTTAGCATGAACTTAGTATAATCAAAGTGTTATTTATATTATATTATATTTAACTATTATCAAACCAATTAGTTACATTAGGTGGGTATATCGTGTAATATAATTTTTAAAATAAAGCTAAAAATTGTATTATTTTAGAAGACATATATAAAGTTTGAGATTAAAATATTGAAAACAGAGTTCAATGCGTTTTGTAGAATATTACCCTCTATTAGTTAAAAAAAAAATTGTTTGATTCTATTGAATAGGATCATAATCTCCGTAAACCGTATT
>NC_042495.1:58386926-58405510 GCF_005508785.2 Acyrthosiphon pisum
TACTTGCTAGCTGGTCAAAAGTTCTTGCACACTGCTGTAAGTATTAGCTCTCTGTTGTAAGTCATTGATAGTCATTGCAAGCACTTGCTCGTTGTTTCAAGACCTAATTCGCATCGTAAGTTCTTGCACCAGGTTGAATGTCCTTGCCTCCTGTTACCAGTATACATAATGCATCCTGTTGCAAGTCATTGCTCGACGTTGCAAGTACTTGTTGGATGATACAAGTCATTGCTAACAGTTTCAAATCCTTGCTAGCTTTTGTATATTCTTGCAACCGGTTTCAAGTCCTTGCAGCTTGTTGTTTCAAGTTCTTATTCACCATTGCAAGTTTTTGCACCAGCTGGTTAGTACAGAATGCATCCTCTTGTAAGTTCTTGCTCACCCATGCAATTATTAGTTTAAAAACAAATGATTACTGATAGATCTTTTCCAAAAGTTCATGTTTTTAAAATACTTTTTATCATGGTTGTAAAAAGGAAACAATGAAAAAAAGTTATTTGGAGCGCAGATGATATATCAAAGGCCTTTACAATAAGATATCTAAGCAAAATGTGTTATATGTATCTTCGAAATAAATTACATTATCCACATTAGTCAAATGGGCTTCAAGATTAAGCTTTCGTCAAGGCATTTTATTGGATGTCATTAGAATAATGAAAATAGGAGCACTTAACTTCAATGAGTTAGAAAAAATATGTGTCATTCAATTCGATGAAATAAAAATACGAACCGCTTTTGAATATGACAAAAAAATGATCAGTTAATTGGGCCGTATCGTCAAATGCAAGTGATTATGGTTAGAGGCTTATTTAAAAATTGGAAACAACCTATTATGTGAACTTTGATCAAATCGTAACACCAGAAATCCTTTATGAAGTGATATCTATATTACATGATGATTCATATAAAGTTGTTGCATGTGTATCTGATTGTGGAGGTGCTAATATATTATGCTTGTGGAAAAAATTAAATATATCTATTGAAAACACTTATTTTTTACATCCTACCACAAATGATAAAATGTGTTACTTTGCAGATGCACCTCATCTTTTGAAACTCACTCGCAATTGGCTAATAGATACAGGTTTTGTTCTTTCTGATTGTTCAAATGTAAATTCAACACCACTAAAAGAGTTATTAAAAAAACCCAGTCAGAAATTTCTACTTGTCATAAATTATCTGAAAAACATATAGAATGTGTAAAGGCTGAAAGGCAACATGTGGGATTAGCAGCCCAACTACTATCACATAGTGTCGCAACAACTTTATTACAAGCCTGGATTTAATAAAATATTATCTGAAAATACAGGAAAATTTATCGAAGTAATAAGTAATTGGTATGACATTATGAACTCATATACATCTACTGAAACACTATGTACAAAGAAGGCATATGGCTTAAATCTATCAGAACAAAATAAATGTTTGGATAAAATGTATGAATTAATGCTTTAAATGAGATGTAATGGAAAAAACACTCTACAAACTTTCCAAAAAGTAATTTTGATATCTATAACATCAACTAAATTATTATTTGAAGATCTGAAACAGAAATATAACATAGATTATATACTTACACATAGGCTAAACCAAGATAGCCTTGAGAGTTTTTTCTAGTATTCGAAGCCGAGGAGGACTTCATGATTATCCTACGCCATTGAATGCTATGTATAGAATAAGAATAATCGTTCTTGGCAAAAATCCTGGAGTTGTACAAGATAAACTTAATATTGAAATGGAACACAATAACACAAATGTAGAAGAGTACTTAGTAGCAAATGTAATAGCAACTGCAGATATTAAAATATATAATAATGAAAATGATGATGAATTATCAGACAGTAGTTTATCATCATGTGAATCATCTCAAAATAATTCTGAAACACCAAATGAAGAAGATGGTTTTATTTATCTTTGTGGTTGGCTCGCTAGGAAATTCAAAAACAGATATCCTCATTTAGGAAATTATACTAAGGACAACAAACCTGATCATTCCTATAGTGCACCAAGTTGGCTACAACATTTGTCATATGGAGGTTTAACAGAACCAACGGCGACTTGGGTTGAAAAAGCTAAGGTTTTTGAAAATATGTTCAAAAAGTTCCACAAAGACAAAATTAATCTTGATGCTAATATTGTCAAAAGACTAACAAAGCTTATAAAAAAAAATGTTATGACATGCCTGAAGATTTGATTAAATCATTTGTCTTTCAAAAGAACTTATATTAGAATAAAAAAACCTTAATAGTAACGTAATTGCTACACAGAAAAGACTTACAGTGATACAGATAGGAAGTTAAAAAAAAAAATGAAAAAAATGACTAATTAGGTAAATACTTAAAGAGTGTGCTATACCCTCATGTATTCTCTGTCTTACAAACGCTTAATAACAAATATAATTGTAAATTGTTAGTGCATTTTAAAATTCTCATATATTTCTTCAAAATTAAAATCCAAAAAAAAACTTATGAGGTTCACTAGATAATATTTTTACCTTTAAATTTGATAACAGGTAAATCCACTCTATTTTTTATAATAACAGAGCTAAAAGTGATCTACTGAGAGTACATTTTGCTATGTCATGCTATGTTATGTTAAGACAGAGAGAACACATGCGGATAAAGCGCACTCTTCATACATTTTTGACAACATTGTATTATTATTTTATAATGGACTTAAATTTATTTATAATTATTATTCATACATTTTTTGATTGTTTATTTACATTTTATGGTTTGACCTAATAAATATTTTGTACGAATATATGCATACAATGTTTTTCCTTTTTAGCATGAACTTAGTATAATCAAAGTGTTATTTATATTATATTATATTTAACTATTATCAAACCAATTAGTTACATTAGGTGGGTATATCATGTAATATAATTTTTAAAATAAAGCTAAAAATTGTATTATTTTAGAAGACATATATAAAGTTTGAGATTAAAATATTGAAAACAGAGTTCAATGCGTTTTGTAGAATATTACCCTCTATTAGTTAAAAAAAAAAATTGTTTGATTCTATTGAATAGGATCATAATCTCCGTAAACCGTATTTTTGTGGACTAATTACATTGGAACTAGGCATCTTAAATTATGTTTCAAACAAATTTAAAAAATACGCATTTATTTATAAGACCTTGTAATGAATAGATTCAAATATTAAATTTTTTCTAGTAGATGGTGATTAACATAGTATATTATATATTAATATGTGTTTAAAATTGAAATATCAATTAATATTGAGAACAATTTCGTTAATTAATGTGTTAATGTTGTTATTTGTAATATATTTTGTATATCACAGAGTACATTGCGGGAATGATGGGTCTATTTTCACATCATAATCAGTAATTGTTTTTGATTGGCTAACAGTGCTTGGCTTCGACCGTTTAGTATATTATCCGTGGGCTCAGTCTGCATGCGCGAAGCCAGTTCAATCTTAACCTGAACTGAGTATAGTATTTCTAAGATTTTCAACTTCAGTATCTTGTTCGATGGGAAAGTGAATATTGTTGGACGTTGGTGCATTTGCGAGATAAAAATTTAAATTCCCAATAGTTTTCAAAAGCGCCGGGAAAAACAACATAAATTAAATAAAGGAAAAACGGGAATTTTTACGCTAAATCAGTTTTCACACAAGATTTTTGTTTTAGGTGTAACTCTAAAACCAATGACCGTAGATACATTACATTTTGACTGAATGTTTATATTAGCATTTTCTATACACCATGCCATTTTCAAAATATTTTAACTTATTTTGAGCTGCTCAGGGACAATTTTAGTTTCCTTTTTTTTAGTTTTATAATCTATAAATATCAATAAAATTTTATTTTTCTCTCAGGATTAGGTACATTTTCACTTTTTCTTACACTAACGAGTGTCCTTCAAAGGGAAGTCCAACGAACAACATCACACTGTGTCCCTGTCATGTATTTTTAAATTTAAATTTAAATTGTTTATTATTTCTTAACTTAGAATAATAGTTTGGCCTATCTTCCTGTGCAAATAATTTTTAATTTGTTCGTTTAATAAACTTATAATTAATACCTAAGTTATAGGTAATTATAAAGTTTCGTTTTTCTTACAGTATAATGAATTATAGTTATAACTTCGACACGTTTTATATTAAAAGATGAAAAGATGAAAATATTAAATACTAATATTATATATTTAAATTAAGTTGTGTCTTATTCTCTTCTGTACATATTATATTATGTATAATATAAAAATGGGTATTTGTATATTAACTCCAATATAGACTCAACAACTATTGGACCGTTTTTTACTCGGTTTGATGTAAAATAATTCGTGTTGTCAGAGACAGGTTTTAAACTATTGAAATATTCGATCCAACCAGTAGAAAAAAAAGTTTGTGCCCTAAATTTTAGATTCTGAGTGGAGCGAAAGTATGTAATGGTTTTACATTGATGTGAGTTGTTTTTTTTTCGCTACCGTATTAATAATAAGTAATAACAATATAAATATAATATAATACATCCTACCTATACTGACAAACCGTCTCCAACAATGTTCAACTTTTATAGCACTTTTGTTGAACATTTAAAACAAGGTTCCACGTAAATAGGTACCTAAATAAATTTATTTACTATATAAATTTAAACTATTTTCACACGAAAAAAACCACCTCAATGCTAAATGATAATGATAATTTTTCAATTGGAGCAGGCAATGTCGAGCGGACAGCTAGTACTTCTACCTAATAATATACTATTAATTTAGTTGAATAAGTTATATTTTGCTAGAAAAATTCACCAATAATTTATTTATTGAATAACTTTAATGGTGTTACAGTTTCGGTTGGTAGCAATGATTAATATGACCAATATATATATATATGACTAATGATTTTAGCTGGTATTAAAATGTACCTATCTTATATTGTACATTTATACCTATTATAGGTGACATTTATTTTTAAATCATTCTTACTAAAACCATTCGGACACACACATTGTACATGTATGCTTGTTTTGACGGACTTATGCGACACAATGCCATATTTGTGAATTTTATATTATCCGCGGTCTGTAGGCAGGCGTAAGTTTAGCTAGGAAGCGTACTAGCGTATAATAAATATCGCAATGCTATTTTGGCATTCTAGTGCGGGGTCCAGAGGCCGAGTATGCATTTTAATTTCGAGTTTACGGTTCAGAAAATACTACGACGAGTAATCTGTGGTACAACTAAACGTTAAATTCCTGTGGGCTGTGTTTATTGACAATCCGATCACGTTTAATCACCCATATCCACGTGCTCGGAAAGTAAATAATATCTACCTATATAGAATAAAATATAAACCATTTTTAAAACATTATGTACATGGAACTCTAATCATGTAGTTTAGTGAATCGACATTTATGTCTTGTATAATATTATTATAGTAAGTATGCCGCTTATCGAAGGATAGTGAAATCTCATTGTTTGTATTAAAAATCAATTTCGATTATTCGATAATATGTAAATAAATTCAAAATTCTCTACATATTATACATAATACTTACATGACGTGTAATGATCACATCTTTTAGCATACGACTTTCACAATTCCATGTAAGTATGCCTTACATTTTCAAATTACCTAGATACTTTATGAATCTCTTGATATTATAATAATTATCTCATATTTGGGGGTGATCCCAGGGTTTTTTTTTAGGGGTGGTTTGGAGTGAATCTTGCTGACTTTCAATAAAATAATTTGACGACTATATACACAGATGAATGGTATTTTAAGATTTAACTGCATAATAGTCGCCACTTAATGCATATTTTTGGTACTGGACAAATTTAGCGGAGTGGAGTGGTATGGGGTTACCCCGCGAAATGTTTGTCCATTTCTCCGCTCATTTAAACTTTGAATATTTATAACTCATAAACTACTCGCCCCAAATTCGATTTTCATGTATCAAAATACTAAGAAAAATATTCTACTTTGGAATATAAAATTAAAACCCAATGTTGTAATTTAAAAAAGCAAAAAACTTAAAAAATTATAAGAATAAAAAATATTTAAAAATATAATTTTTTAAGAAAAACGTTGTTTTATAAGCGACTTGAAACTATGTAAAAAAATATTTGCAATAAAATTTACACTTTGAAATAATGAGTGTTCAATGATAAAAGAATCACCCGGTATACTTAAAAATGTTCTTTGAATATTTATATTATTAAGTTGATAAGTAAATTAATCAAAATATTTTGCCTCTTTTTGAGCTACGTTTAATCATTTTAAATGTTCGACTTTTTTACTATATAAAATATAATATTGATGAAAAATGTATGTCGAGTCAAAAAGTTTCAAACTATTGTAATAAAAGGTTCTTCATAAGCTATCTTATTGTTATTGAAAAATATTGGATATACATGGTGTGCATAATTAATAGTAGCTCTATATGATAGACATTTCAAATTCAAATTTGGACGAAATTGGAAACTAAAAACAACGAGTTCAGTTTTTTTCTAGTAATTAAAAGATTATTGTGTATAAGGACGTATATTATTATTAATTATAATATACTAGTGATATTTTTAATGTAGGAGTGCAAACTACCTTATCAATAATAGAAAAATAGAAAATATCTTCAATAAAAATAATAAAAATAAAAAAAAATAATAAAATAATAAAAATATACCGAAGAACAGCCTACGTCGCCGATCAGAATCATTATTATCGTATACAATAATATTATTTAACTAAAATTTAACATATCCATTATAGAGGCTTACTTAATTACAAGATCTGAGCGCACGGCAGTGCGCCAGGCCAAGTTACAGCAATGCTAGTGTATCTTTACACGAACCAATTCGCCCTTTTTTTCTAACCCATATATCTCTGTTTCCTCTTAAGATAAACTTTTGAAATTTAAAACACAGATTAACCTCTAGTAGCTTAGGAGTTAGGACGCTGTAAGAAAATGAGCCCTTAATATTGTGCCATTTCAAAATGGCAGGATTTCAAAATTTGCAATATTGTTACTGACTCACTGACTCACTCACTCACCCACTCACTGATCATCAAAATTATAAGACACTTCCCGTATAGGTAAAAACGTGAAATTTGGCACAAAGGTAGATTTTACAGTGTAACTAAAGGGAAAAATCTAAAAATTGAATTTTTTTCAAAATGAATGCCTCTCCGGAGTGTGTATTTCTAAACGTATGAAGTGGCGCGCTTAGCACGCATAAACGTTTACTTTCAAACAGCGTTACAATATGGTAATAAGAAATTGTTTGTAGTTGACTTATATATATATTTATAAAACATAATCATGTTTTCGTACATTTATTTTATTCAAATACAAAATATAATATACTCATACAAATACAGAATATTTTAATAATATTCGTCGGTTTGCGAACGATAATTTTACGTGATAACGTCACAAAAAATATTGATGACAAATTGCATAATTACATATAATTAATTAATTTTGATCCCTATCAGGTGAAAGCCAAGAATAGTGCCATTGTTGAATATAACCGTCTAAGAACTTTGTATAGGGCAGACTTAACAGACATTCCATCTAAAAAGTCTCGATGATGAAAAATAAAAGACCGTACTTGGGTATCTTTGCCTGGTATTGATAACGCTCAAGAGTCCAATTTCTCAACTCCTCAACAGAAACCCAAACGGTCTTACAAGAGAAAACCTACGACGTATAAAAAAATAAATTTAAAAAAAATAAATAAATAAATAAAAAATAAATTTAAAAAATAAAAAATAAATAAATAATAACAATACGTCGTCCACGACGCTGAAGCCCGCAAAAATAAATGATATCCCCAAAAAAAACATAACAGTGAAAAAAGGCCAAGTCCCAAAAAAGTCGGCCTATCAAAGTAGTGAAATCTACATTGTGGCCAAGTCTGCTATTTTTTAATTCATAACCTCAATGCACTCCTACATTAAAGAGCAACACTTCTCTTTTATTTGTATTGTTTAACACTTGGTCAGTTTCTGAATGAGGGATAAAACATCATTATCGAATGTGCTCACTTATGACTTACGAGGGTGATGGGGAGAAGAAGATTCAGAAAAAAGTAAAAGGTTTAGATTTCTTCTCAAAAAAGACAGCGAATCATAGTAAGTAGTGGTATCTACATTGCGGCCAAGTCTAGTTTATTTTTCATTAAGAAACTGACCAAGTGTTAAACAATACAAATAAAAGAGAAGTGTTGCTCTTTAATGTAGGAGTGCATTGAGGTTATGAATTAAAAAAATAGCAGACTTGGCCACAATGTAGATTTCACTACTTTGATAGGCCGACTTTTTTGGGAGGGAGTTTGGAACTTGGCCTTTTTTCACTGTTATGTTTTTGTTGGGGATACATACTACCTATACAATAGTACACAGCAGATAGACTTCCCTGTTAGTTTTCCAGTTATATTCAATATAATATTTAAAAATAACTTAATAAAGCTTGATAAAAGTCAATTTCGTGAGACGCGATAGTTCCTGCAATGTCATTATACTTTGATTAAATTATAGACCAATGAATTTTAATGGTGAATTATGGTTAGGTTCAATCATTCGTCATAGTTACTCGTAGTCAGGTTTGTGTTTCTGGATGTTCAACGCGTGCGGGGAGAGCAATTAAAATATTAACTCAGGTACGTAGATGGCGGATGGAATTACATTATTAATTGCAATTTTCTCGTCCTCGATCGTGTACCTCTGGAACGTACGTCACGGTGACACGAAATCAACCTAATGACCCACTGCAGTCGACCATGGTAATACGGAAACGTCTTGTCACTTAAGAGATATTAATCCATTTGGCCATGTGTTTATTATATTATATTATTGTAGATGTTAGCTGCATGACCTGACATTGCCCATTGCCGGGGATATATTTTTTCTAACGTGCGCCAATTTCAAACCTAAATAAACTAATAATCGGTTATGATTTTAATTCTATTAATATCGGGTAAGTTAAATGACTTCTCCAATTTATTATTATTTAAAACTTCCTTGAATCGTCAAATTCGGTATAGAATATTTGTTTGATTCTACAAGCCTTGGCAACACACTTTGCCTTATATATTATATAATGGTTTTTACGCTTGGTTTCTATTATAAATATTATAATAGATAATTACTCTTATAGTCCGTACGAGATCCTAAATAATAAGTGAACAAACATTGGTGCCAATTGGTAAAAAATGTTAGATTTTCGTATCCGTCATTTAGATAAAACACGACTATAATAATATTTGTGTTAGCTCTTAGTCATCATTATATCGTTTCCTTTTTGCTTCCGTTGAAATATTTTCAATTGTTTTTTTTGTCAAAATTGGTCTGATTATATATTTTTTTTTAGTATACAAACCTCATCCATACAATTTTCCTCTAATATATTAATTAGCTGTTACTTAATTTTACATTTATATAGAATGCCTTTATTAGCCCAAATGACAAAATATTATACAATACAGAGAACGATATCCTATCATAATAAATTAATAAATATTGTATTATTTGTAACCATTAGCAAACAATACGTTACTGTAAGCAAAATAATGTTAAATTTTTGTGAGCCCAAACAAGATATAAATGTATATAACCCTATAACGGTTGAAAAAAGAAGCTAAAAACCCTCCACCAGTCTTATAGAATCTATTAATATCACTTTATTTTTAAAAAAGGTCCAGTAGTTTGAGAGTCTTTAGAGGACGAACAAACAAGCATACACTTTTATGTATTATATTATTATTATTATTATTATTATACTATATACGGGAATTTTCCAAGCTTATTATGAATTACAAAGTTGCATGATATATGAGATTGCTTACGAACTTAACGCTCTGTCCAATACATGAACGCTCAATGCACAAGACCATCTGACGTCTAACTAGTGTGATTTTTGAATAATCTTTGCCGGTTCCCCGGAGACGATGCCCATGTACCTAGATAATATATGATCAGTCATAAAATATAAAAACCGACATTTCGTTGAATAACATCGTTATTCACGCTGACCACCGCATATTTTAGTATTCCACAGAACCCGTAGGATTAAAGACCGCCATTGAGATACCACTCAAATGTACTATCGATTAAATATAGTATTATATATAAGTATATTTAATCAATGGATGTACCTACGCCTTCAATAAGGAATGTGATTTGAATAGATTAACCGGCAGGGTGCCGTCAGGAGATACCTACCTAAGAAAAAAGCGACGGCGACCAGAAGAAATGAATAGGGTTATGAATATGGGCGACTTCCCCTTCACGTCAATATAAACTCCCATTCAATTTACTCATTGTATAACATGTAAATGCGTAAATATAAAATTTTGTTCAATGAAAAAAAAAATAAAGATTTATAAAGTGTGTGCATCTTATTTTTTGGTATTTAGGTATAATAATATATTAATCATTTCACCATAAGTTCATAAATTCTTTATGTTTTATTAATTTAAATAAAGTTTTAATTTCACACAGCTATTGAAATTTGAAATTATCAACAAATAAAACTTCTGATTATAAACATATATCGACAATATCGTTTCTTTAAAAATAATCACGATTTGTGTAAAAATATTATGAGAAAATAGGTACCTCTTCAATAGGTATTATACCTACCAATAGTATTTTAAACACAAGGATGATATTATATATTAGTTAACATAATATAACAACTTACAACACAATACTTTTAAAATAGAATAAATAAAACATAATATAATAATGATATTACAAAAAGTCTGGTCCACTTTAAACTTAAACACGTTCTTATTATATAGATGCTCTTCAACAGCCACGCGAATCTATTCGTAGTACCTATATACAGTTTTTATATTTGCATTGAATTCAATAGAAATGAATGTAAATTACGTGTTTACAATTGTTCAATAGGTTTTGTCGTTTCGAAAAGACCTGTTTCAAACAAGTATGTAGTACGAGTTCATATTATGTGCTTATCCTGTATTTAATGATAGTGACTCGAGGAACCGAATATCCTTAATAATAGGTACTCAATGAAGAACCGATCAAAAACGGATTAAAATTCAATAGTCACTGTCCATTGGTGACATTTTATGCACATTGGAATTCAGAATAAAAATAAAAATCCTATATCAAAGCTCTTGCATTATAACAAATTTGAGCTAGTATGAATATTGAATATATTATACAAATAGGTAAGTAGTCAAATGTCTACACTATACAGGGTAGTCATGCTGCATGTCTACCAAAATAACCCATTATATCCAAAATTAAATTTGAAAATTACCCAACTAAATCTAATGGTTTGTGATAATTGTTATAATATTTAGTCGACTACTTAGGTATTAATTATTGTACTTGGACAATTATGGCATATTATTAAAAATCAACTGCTACAATTTCAAATCAGCATTGCACATTAGCACCTGTACCTTTTAAACCTATTATTCATAATACATAAGTTTAAAAATGTAAATAGCGTCAAAAATCCACGAGAAAGCACAGATAGTTTTCTTACCTTTAAGTTTCATAATGTGTCAACTCTCTCTTTACTATTAAAGGTTACATCACAAAATTGGAACTGCTGAACACTAATTTGATAGGTACATCCTATGTGGTACGTTTGTAAAACGTAGACAGCACATGTAGATGTGACGTCCTATTTACACTATTTCATTCGAAGGTTTAGATACTAGATTATAAGATATACTTGTACAAATGTTTTGTTATAAAAAGTTTAAAATTAATATTATTTTCATTCCTTAGATAATTATTGTTTTTGATAAAAAGTAAAAACCCAGAAGGATCTAGTAAATAGTAAGTATCAGTTTTTACAAATCTCGTAGGTGTTGTCTAATGATATGGGGCTCGGTGTGACGTGGTGTGGCGTAGTGGTAGGCTGCAGTCACTAATGTCTGTTATGATCAGGCATCGTATGGCGCCACAAGCTCCCGGATGGGTGGCCACATTGAATCTTTGCGGCATAATTACATGTTACTAAAACCAACCGTAAACCCTAAAAGATACTAATGGCTTTAGTTATTGAGGTTTAGAGTCCAATAAAAAAAAATAATAATGATATATAAGTCCAACTTAAAAACTTAGTACAATTACACAAATGTCCCGAAAATTATTTCCAAATAAATTTTGTAGTTTCTCTAGTTTATTATTGATGTTATCGTTTATGATTGGATTCTAGTTATTTCTATAATTAATATTTTTTCAACTTATCAGAGATGATTTTGGGATTCACTATATATTTTATAATATATTATTTCGGTTATAATTTAGGCAATAAACATCACCCATATTGACCATAGTATTATCTTTCATTCTAACTTTTTCATAATTATTTCGTTTTCGCACATTATTTGCTCTATATCGGTGATATGAATAAATGTTAAAAAGTTGTACATGTCTTATGTGAATAACTGTCATAATTGTACTGTAGGTAATTAGACCAATTTAATCAGTAGTTGATAATATTTTGTATCTGATGTAAAAATTTAGGATGGGTAAACACTAATTAAAAATGTATAGGTACCTGCTGTTGGTATATGCTGGTAGTCATCATACCCAAGATATCATCTAAAATTAAAATGTTTTTATTGTTTTTTTTTTTTTAACGAGATATTAACAAATTCAATATAGAGGCATAATGTTACAATACTATTGATCGTTATTTCATATGTGTAGTTATTCTTTATTTTATATTGTATTTAATCAATGTGGTCGGTGTAACTTATTTTTAACAAACTTTACCTTACAGAAACTTATATTTATTCGCATTTTTATAAAGGTATTAAATGGAAGTAAATATGAGTTTGTGTAAAGTCATTAGATGGTAAATAAAATGTTTATATGTTCTCAATGTTTTTAAGTGGTGTATACCCATATATGTATTCACCAATACACGACTGTAATTGTATGTATAAAGCTGTGTACCCCGATTATCACAATTTTAGTGTTTACGCAATATTATCTTTATGATATAGATATGGCTATATACACCTTTTATGATCATTGTAGCTGTAATATTATATAACGATCCCATTGAGCATTTATACTATAATTTTAATATGCATTATTATTGATAAAAAAATTATATTAACTTTCATTTTTTAGAGCACTATCCCCTTATCATAATATTATTATTTTAATGACCAGTCAACATTTTAATTAAAAATCGACTTTTAATTTTAAATATCGAATCGTTCCATTTATTAAGTTCCTAACAAAAATAAATTGTATATAATATAAATTATAAATTAATAAATAAATAATAAAAATAAATATAATTTTATAAAATAAATTATTTTATGATTAGTTAATATAAATATATTTTAGAAATACTAAGTATTCAAACATGTAATAATTATTTTTAAAGGTTATTAAGTTTTTAGTTTTTATATTTAAGAAAAAAATTATTAAAATTCAAATAATTAATGGAAAATATATTTTTGAACTTTTCGTTATAATTCATAAAATATTATATGGAAAATAATTATTATACCTTTAATCAAACACATTGTAAGATACGTTTTCACTAGAGACTAGCTTAATTTCTTTTTAACGCTTGATATGTGAGTTTGAATTGAATAATGACTAAAAATCAAATATTTAAACATAATATTATAAATATAATAAATAATAATATGATCATTTGTAATAATTATAGAAATTAGCTATTTAGACAAATTCTATAAAACATATAACTAATTAATACTTGTTGCTGAATACAATAATTGTATACATTTTTTAGGTCTTGATAATACATTGTTGGTCGATCGTATGGATGTAGTTTTCAATCATGAATTCACATGAATGATTTATATTGCCTTGGATAGGTATCTTACAGAAATATATAAATCATTACATCATCCCCGAACTATTAAAAGTATTTCGGGATTAAATATCAAAATTCCATAAATCTTTCGATTGATAAAAAAATAAATTATTGAAAAGATATAAAGAACGCAAGAAATGTGTTAAATTTCTTTGTGCAGTAAATCTAATCGATCCGTTTCAATACAATGGAATGTACCATATTATTCGAATAGTATATAGTATCATAATATAATATTATATAATATTATGTACAATATTTTCAAACACCAGTATCACTCACTACTTCGGCATTTCTCGTTTAAATTGTTTCCATCAATTAGATATTATTTTGTAATGTTTGTATGATGAACGCGCGTTTTTTTTCAATAATAGGGCCGTAGGGGTAGTGTTAATGTCTATTTTAAAGTTTTATACACGAATGTATTATGAATTATGATAATAGTGTATTAGTATAAGTTATAGCCTATATTTGTTATCATGGATTTCAAATGAATAGAACATTATAAAGAAAACACGAATTTACGTTCACTATAGAACATTGTAATCAATAATCATAATATAAGACTAACTATAATATTATGATTTGAAGGCATCTGTGCTGAATATTAAAATGATTCTGATAGCGATTGTTAAGAAAAAATATTAGTTACAACTATAATATAATATAATATATACAAATATTGCTTTTGCTTTTACATTCAAATAGTTTTAAATTTTAAATTACCATCACATCTGATGTCGTTATTTATTTTTGTCGTTTCGATTGAGGTAATAATTGTCTGTTTTGTAAAATAACTTTACATACAATAATTCGTCACAAATAATGTAGGTATCGATTGTTATATTTGTATGTAATTTTAGAAGACTGCAATTATACCGAAAATATACACAAGAAATCACAATATTATAATTTACCTGATTTCAGCACATATTCACATTCATCAGACGACATACTGAAACACAACCTCGAGGACAATTAAAACTGTCTACAATAAATATTTCACCGTTTTAACTTAATAGATATCAATTTGTTACAGACTATAGTTAATATGCAAGTAATAGCCGATTACCTATTTATTAAAAACTTAATCTGCAATCGTTGAGAATTCATTATAATATAAAATAATATTATTACAGAAAATATCGTTAGATAATAGTATATCACATGTGATACCACGGCTATAATAATCCGGTACCTAGGTTAATATTTAGTTGGTTGGTCACAATATTGGTCACATAATATTGGTCCACAACCCAATTTTAGAAGATTTAAAGAACATAAATATTTATATTTATGTGAAATTGTATTTTATTCAATAATAACTATAAAGTTAATGAAATGTTTATTCAATAAAAGTAATATGATTCATAAAACAGTCTTAGAATTTACATATAAAACATATAAGTAGCGTAACTTTTACTATACTGAAAGTTTACTAAAAAGCTTAAACTCATTTGTTTTCTTTGTCAGAGTTGGTTTTTTTCTTAAGGTTGACAAACTATTTCCAATTTTTAGTTCCTCTAAATAGCATATTAATAAATGCATAATAAGTGCATTGAAATATCCTGTCGAGGTCCTTAATTGTTATTATGCTGGATTAAAACGTACCTACTACTTCCGTGAGTTCATTATGAGTTATGACATAATGTAGTTGTATATCATAATTTGCAGGTTGTCAAATAATCACATTGTTGTTAATTCTGAACCAACCAAACTTCGATTACTTGAAATAACCAGCAAAAAAAATGTTGAATTACAACAAAATAACTTAAAACGTTATTACCTTTTCGTTAAAATATCTATAATTTCGTAAAAATGTTAACCAAAAATGTCTAAAAAAATGTCGTATACATATATTTTAGATTTCTTTGTTCCAGGATGATTTATTTGTGAGTAACCTTGTAACACAATTTCAGAAAATGAAATATGTCTTTAAATAACTCAAAATATTCAAAATATTTTTCAAAACGATTTTTCGTTTTTTTATTTACAACAAAATAAAAATTAAGTTTAAAATCAAAACATTTTTTTCATTATCTATAGTAAATGTCACAATTGCATCATAAAAAGTCTTAAGACGCAAAAAAAAAATCATTTTTGTAAAATAAATGAGTACCTACATTCGTATTAAAAAAAAAAATTGAAGTTCTTATCAATAGTCATATGAATGATACTTCAGGACTTAAGCGAAAGTATGTGTTCAAGGATACCTAGTAATTTAAACACTTATCGATCAAAATAGAGCAGTTCACTGTGTAATGACAATCTCGTCCTTGGTCTAATAATTATATTATTTGAGAGCAAATTGATTTGTGAACATTTTTAATAAAACCAAATAATGTATAACTTGCAGCAATCCTCATCGGTCATTATTATTGCACAGTAGCTACAAAGGTAATTTATTTAATATCATATAATCTAAAAGTAGTGTATTTTAAATTGTATTACCTCCCTATCTAATATAATAAATATATTATAAGTTTACATTATTAAATTATTGTATTTATTTTCCATAGGTATTATATAAAATTGTATGACTAATGTGTATAATATAAGTTTTTTTTATACCGCATACCATAGAAATGCATTAATATGTAGGTCTGTTATAAAATGCAACTGCATTAAATAAATATTGCAATAGAAATAGGAATAGAACATGTTCTAATCTAAAATAAACATAGGCTTTCGCTGTAACTTTTTAAGCTAATAAACAAATATTAACATTTAATATTATATTATATGATGTATTTACAACATCCATGTACTTGAATAGTCATGTTGTTATTTACACATTCAATTCAAACATGATGCCTGAGTCTCTATTTCGTATAAAATAAAATCTATCAGCATTCAGCACGCATTTTAAGCAAGAACAAATGATACAGAAATTAAATAATTATATTTCGACGAAAATAGTAAAACAATATTTGAAATATGTGTACATAATTATATTTTAAAACCAGTTTAAATTATAAACCTGGATCCGTCAAAATGTTAAATGGATGAAAAGAGGTTTACCAAAGTACCAATAAACCCACGTGATAGGTCTCCTTGCTTGCATACTTTTAAATCGTTCATGCTTAAGTAAGATCTCGTAATTTACTTTTTATTATTAATACAATTTTTTTTTTGTTAATACCTTAAACTGCTAACTCCCAATCATCACGTCACAACAGCAACCCAGTGATTTTTAATCTATAATCTCTACTTGTTTTTCAACATGACGTCCTTATGCTAATAAACCATTTATAATACTTTATTTATTATATTATTAAAAATATTTAATAGCACACAATTAAAATAAATTATATAATTATACATAACTAGCTGAACCCGTGCACTTCGTTGCCCATTAAGTGTACTAACTATATGTGACACAAACTTGGTTCAATTCGTAGGTATTTAATATTCGGTGTATGGTTTCAAAATTAATCTTGACTTTTCCGTTGCCCGGAATAAAAATTCTGATTTGCAGCAGTACATTATCAGGTAGGCAATCTACCTGCGGTAGATCACGGACCCCGTGCTGTATGTACGTTAGTATAACTCTAAAGTATCAAAGTTATACCAAGTTTGTCGTATTCTACCTATAATGGATTGATATAATCAATTAGTACAAAATCCTAACCTAACCTAACCGTACTAAAATCAGATAAATAAACGCAAACACATACAAAAAAATTCATTCAAATAGGTCTAACCAATTAGGAGGAGTTCAGTCACAACACACGTACAGTAGAATTATTGCACTTAGCAACACATTCTGCGATTCATTTTTATATTATATGAAATCAACAAACATGCCCGATTAACCAATAGCAACCAATATAATATAATGCACTGTTGCGCCACTGTTGTATTTTTGACATACAGATTTGAAATTTCCTACCTTTCTGGTGAATTTTCCTAAAATTTAATTTCGTAAAAACCTTTTCCTGGCAGTTACGAACATCTTAAAAGAAATTTGAGCCAAATCGGACCAGCCGTTCTCGATTGATGATTGTTATACATTTTTGTCTCCATTTATATATATAATTAAAGATAATATATTGTATATTGTAAATATATTATATATACATATTTTTTCGCATTTTTTTTTTGTTTAACTCATAATACTAATAAGGTGTCAAATATAATATTATAAAATATAATTAATTTTTATTTAATTTGGTTAATTGATTCCTTTTTCAATACACGTACGGTGTAACTTAAGAGTAGAACATTTAATTTTTTATTAAAAAAAAATAATTTTTATAAGTACACCAATTATTATTAATCATAAATCTACAACCAGGGGCGGATTGGCGAAACTTCTCGATGGGCCGGTTCTTGTGAGGGCCGGTAGGGCCGATATAATTTTTATAATATAATTACAAAAAAAAATTATATTTTTATAAATTAAGCGTAAAATATATTAAAAAAATCAAATACCTACGAAGGTATTATTTTTAATATCTTAAACTATTGCAATTCATAGTAGGAATTTTGGTATTTACACTATTTTCCCTCCAATTCATGCTAATGTATTATTTAGAAATCTGTGGTATTGGTATTTTAGTAGGTATTTATATTTTATTCTCTATGGTAGAATTCAGTTAGTTGCGTGATAACATTGATAACCTTTTCATTATTTGTAAGTATTTTGATTTTAAACTTTTTTACACAAACGAGTTACCAAGTCAGTTACAGTACTTACATAGACGTGTGTTTAGTATAAAATTCAAATGAACTGTGCAATTCAAATTATGAGTGACGCTGG
>NC_042495.1:58405636-58410457 GCF_005508785.2 Acyrthosiphon pisum
AATAAAATTTTATTTTTATTTGTAGTAAAAAAACTAAAAAAATTAAAATTTGAAATGTTTCGTAAAAGGATCAAAGATCAGTGAAATTTTCAAGTATCTACAGTCATTCGTTTTTTAATTACAACAAAATAAGAAAACCGTTACATGAGAAATCGAGTGAATATCAAATCTAAAAATATGAATTTCAAACGCTCATTAAAATTTAATTTGACTTTCTTGTAGATTTTTTTGATTAAGGTAGACAAATTTATGAGGAATCTTTTATTACATTTTAAAATCTTAGTTTTAAAAAGAAAATGTTTTATGAATTTCTAACTCAAAATACTTTGCAAACTTTCGTCATTTTTACGTATTTTGTCAATATTTGAACTTTAAATACTTATAAAAAAAATTGTGACTATGAATTTTTAATTTTTTTCGTCTGTCTTTGAAAAAATATACTAGGAGCCTTCTATTAAATTTTCAAGCTTTTTTAACCAACAAATAAAATTGTATTGACATTTATAGAAAAAAAAAAACTAAAAAAAATGGACACTGAAAATGTGCCTTAAATAGCTCAAAATAAGTCAAAATATTTGGAAAATGTTATGATGTATAGAAAATGCTATAATATAAACATTCAGTCAAAGTTTCATGTTTCTACGGTCATTTGTTTTAGAGTTGCACCTAAAACCAAAATCGATTTTATCGAAAACAGATTTTGCGTAAAAATGTCCGTTTTTATTATTAAAATAAGATTATCTAGACTTCAAGTTCAAGTTAGAATAACTTTATCAGACTAACCCAAAACTGTTATAGTTTTAATTATAGGTACCTATTATATATTTTACTAATTTAGGGGTAAAACTAAACAAAATTATGACCATTTGGTAGGGGTGGGGGGGGGTTATATTTTCAGTGCAGGGCCGGTTTGATCCATATTTCCCGGGCCAAAAAAATTCGCCAATCCACCCCTGTCTACAACCGTAAAAAATAAACTTTACTTTACTTTTCAAACGACTTAATTATTATTAATATTACTAATTCATGTTATACCTAATTTATCTTCAATCTGATACCGAAATTCAGATAATTGATAGAATTGCTAGTTATTTCTTTATCTTGAATTACTTGCTGGCCTGCAAAATGGACAAACCTATCATATTTGAGCAAAAAAATAACAAATATATTATTATACTACTATAAGACCATTCAGGCTTATTTTTTTTAAAACTTTGTACTGTAAATGTGTTTGTATACCTACTCAAATATATTACTACCGAAGACGTCACTACGGAATTATTTTCAAAATTGGATTTCTGAACTGAAGCACTTAAGGTTTAGTATAATAACTGTCGGCATATTATGTTCTCAATCAACGTCGTTAAACATAGTTGTGCGATAATTTCCGTTATAGAAAATTTCTCGTGTATTCCATTAAGGTTAGGTCATTGAAAACAGGATTTTTTAAATTAATAGCAAACATATTTACTATGTTAAGAATTTCTAAGTATAAAATCATGTATAATTTAATTATGTTAAAATAAAATCCCACATGATGAACTATAAAAAATGATTATTTAAAGTCCAAATTATCTCATTGATTCCATATCTATAACATATAATTTAATTTGTCTAGGCAGTCTAAGAATATATTGCCTTGATCTGCAAAGTTATAACTACGATATTAAAATATTACAATATTATTATAAAATAAATAAAATTTTCATTTTATTTATATTGGTACAAAATAAATAATAGAATAACTAATATAATGAATAGCGTTACGTCTTATACATATCTACTCAACTATTAGGTATAGATACATTATTGTAAATAATAACTCAAGAAATATTTCTAACCAAGTAAATATTTTATATATTTATAGTGAAAATTATTAAAACTTGAAATGTTATAATTTGTTAAATATTTTTTTTTTGGTTATAAATGTTTTTTTTAGCACTTATTTGAAATAATCTATTCTTACATAATATTATTATATATTTTAAAATACCCATAATATGTGAGTACTGAGTAGGTAATTTATTTAAACATGAAAGACAGGTTAAAAAAAATTACCCAGCAGTAATACTTTTTGACGTGAAGGATAAAGTGTAAACATGTATTATATAATTTATTTATTATTTGCACATTTCACATGAAAATACAAAGAAAGACTTAGACGGTTGCCTACCTTACACATTCATATTATACCACTATTTATTGCAGAGGTAGCTGGTAAATAAAATAAATATTGATTTTATTTCTTGGATAATTCTGTAATATTACGGTTTGTTCCATGTGGAAAATTAAATAGTTGCAATATGAGTTAATATTATTAATGAGAAAATTAGAAAGCTTTGAAAGTCAATAAACTGATTTCACTTTTAATTATTTACTATTATAAATAATAAAAGGTAATATGAAATAGATTAAATTGATTGGAGCTTATAATAAATTACATATTATATCGCACATACCTATATGAATAATTCTATTTCCACCTGAACGAATATTCTGGGAGACTCAACGGTGCGTGATATTATGCAATGGGTCATGTATGAAATTGACTATAGTTTGTGATTTGTAATAAAATAATAATCATTGATACATCACCTTAGGGTATATTTTAACCAGTATTCTGAAATTTTATAATTCTTGTTAAAAATAAACACAAACTGTATTGTGGTCGGTAACATACAATAATAGTACGTCCGCCCTGTACCGAAATACTTCATAAGCGCTCAACACGCACGCACCGATCAACCTGTCTAATTCGTGTGTGGTGGTGTTATAACTTATAGCTCAACTAGCATTGGTTGGGTTCGCCGCGCAAATACTAGTGAGCTATGTGGTGTAATGATGTGTCTTGGTGTGTTTATGTGTATGTGTGTGTGTATTGTGTATAGAATTAAACTAATACTAATGAATAATAACACAGTTTCTGGTAAAAGGTATGATATAATAAACAATAATATAATAAATAAACTACGGCCCTTTTGACCCAACAAGTAAAAATATGTATGATAATGGGCTATTGGGCTCAACCAAGTGCCAGTTCGGCACAACCAGATATAATAATAATATATAATATAATTAGGTAATAATTGCAAGTGTATAAGGAAATCACATTAACAGAAAATATAAATGGTAACTTTTAAAACTGCGTAGCTCTTATGGCTAATCAGAATAAAATATAATATAGTAGGTAAAGTATAACAAAATTAAGTTATGGCCCTTCTCTATATAATCTACATATATTTTATTTCTTAATTTAATTAAGTTTTTTAGTGAAATAGTTTAAAAATTAATTTTTAATTTTTTTGATTTTGAAATTTTATAGAGTTTATTTTTGTGAACATTTTGACTTTTCAACATTTTACTTTCATTAATCTCATGATTTTTAATATTTTTTTCAGTTCATAGGTAAAACAGCAAAAAACCGGTTTTTTCCCAAGCGGAAGAATTGATCCTTTTTACTTTATAGTAAACATATGTATCACCCATAACTCGTCAGTATTGTACTAATCGTATTGCTGTGTTACTGCATCATATTTGTAATATTTTGGGATACTGTGCTATATTTAGTAAAGGCAGGTGGAAATTGCTAAGGATGGCGTGTCCTGGGGGCGCGGGTGTCAAAATATTTATTAAAACAAGTTAAAGAAATAAAAATAAAATATATTTTTTTTATTTTACCAGTACAATGTTATAACTATTTTTAAAATATCCAAGTAAGCAATAAATAGCTTTCACAGCTTTTTAAATGTTTTTTATGGTTGATTTTATAATTTATTATACCGCACGCATATCCCTATAGCTTAACTTTTTATATTTTTTGGAGTAACCTTATTTTATTTTATATTTACAACGAATTAAAATGTATAATGTCTAAAAAAGGTGTACTTACATAAAAGGTGTTTTAATCTTAAATCAAAAATTAAGCTAACAAAATAATTTTATTTTTTTTCTAAGCCACATTTCTCATACCTTGAGTAATATTACTCGATATTATCGGTATTTTGTTGATGGAGGGCTACGATATAATAACTGTCTGAACTCCAGTTATTTAATTTAAAATTTTAACATTAATTGATGAATATATGTTTTTACCTACCCTCTGCAGGTTCCGACCTGGTCGTTCGGCATCGATTTCTCATCGCTACTTACCAATTTACAAAATAATACGAATCGTAATACATAGACCAAACCCACCTGCGTCTTATAATGTATAATAATAATAATAATATAATGTAGGTATACGGTGCGGCGGCGGTGAAAGGACGACGACGTTCTGTGCCATATTATTGCCACCGCCGCAGCGTACGGTAATAATTACCGCTCGGAACCGACTGCACTGACCCGAGAGCCGGTCTTCGACTGTCGAACGCCAACTTTGAATCCCGACGGATCTCCTCCGTATTTTTTACGTGACCGCGTGTGCGCGTGTGGGTCAGTGTTGTGTCGAGCAGTCCGAATGGCTAGTTATCACCGGAGCGAACCGTTACCGTTCGAATGCTAATCACCTCCGCGTTCGTGACATCCGTTCGACGATTGCTTCTTTCGTATACATTTTCGTCATCGTTGTTATTGTTTAGTGATACATTTTCGTCGTCGGTAAGAGGAGTATTATAAGAAGTTCGCCATAATTTTCGTGGACCGAGTGCAATTACGGAAGTGACAGACCAGACCCGTCGGACGTCATAACCATGAGGATTCTGCCGTACGTGTTCCTCCTGCTCATGGGTGAGTTGTTTGCTGCACGATACCATACCATTATCGTTATACCCAAGTTACAAACGTGTGTTAAAAAAAGCTAGTCTGTGATAATTTAAACGCCTG
>NC_042495.1:58410507-58445066 GCF_005508785.2 Acyrthosiphon pisum
CAATGGGTCATGTATGAAATTGACTATAGTTTGTGATCTTTGTAATAAAATAATAATCATTGATACATCACCTTAGGGTATATTTTAACCAGTATTCTGAAATTTTATAATTCTTGTTAAAAATAAACACAAACTGTATTGTGGTCGGTAACATACAATAATAGTACGTCCGCCCTGTACCGAAATACTTCATAAGCGCTCAACACGCACGCACCGATCAACCTGTCTAATTCGTGTGTGGTGGTGTTATAACTTATAGCTCAACTAGCATTGGTTGGGTTCGCCGCGCAAATACTAGTGAGCTATGTGGTGTAATGATGTGTCTTGGTGTGTTTATGTGTATGTGTGTGTGTATTGTGTATAGAATTAAACTAATACTAATGAATAATAACACAGTTTCTGGTAAAAGGTATGATATAATAAACAATAATATAATAAATAAACTACGGCCCTTTTGACCCAACAAGTAAAAATATGTATGATAATGAGCTATTGGGCTCAACCAAGTGCCAGTTCGGCACAACCAGATATAATAATAATATACAATATAATTAGGTAATAATTGCAAGTGTATAAGGAAATCACATTAACAGAAAATATAAATGGTAACTTTTAAAACTGCGTAGCCCTTATGGCTAATCAGAATAAAATATAATATAGTAGGTAAAGTATAACAAAATTAAGTTATGGCCCTTCTCTATATAATCTACATATATTTTATTTCTTAATTTAATTAAGTTTTTTAGTGAAATAGTTTAAAAATTAATTTTTAATTTTTTTGATTTTGAAATTTTATAGAGTTTATTTTTGTGAACATTTTGACTTTTCAACATTTTACTTTCATTAATCTCATGATTTTTAATATTTTTTTTTAGTTCATAGGTAAAACAGCAAAAAACCGGGTTTTTTCCCAAGCGGCGAGTCCCCCTCTACGACTAATGGGTATATCCTCACGGGACACTGTATTAACCATTTAGATAAACAAAAACAATTTTCTTTTTTCGTAAGCTGAAAAAAAACCATGTATGAGCAGCTACCTTTTAGCTATCTATAGCATATAGGATTTGAAAAATTAAGCTATAAACACCCTAGAAGCTTCAAGTTATCTATTGATATAACTTTTATTGAAAACGTTCCAATCGTTTTCTGAAGCTATTAACTTCGAATGAACCAACATCCAATTGTAGTTGTATAACCCGATTTCACCCGAGAAAAAATTATAAAATAAAAAATTTTGATTTTATAAGTGTATCTTGGTTTTTGTGTACCTACCTACCTCCCGATGTAAACATTTACTCAAACACACTTAGACAAACAATCATTAACAGCCTCCACAATCACATCCACATCCCACATTTACTTCACCCGCTGTCACTGACGCCACCAATAATTCTGTTCTCATCTGTAACCAGTTATCAGTCATTCTGCAATACAATTCGATATTTGGTATCACCTGAAGAACTTCTGTACTAATCCTCTGTAAATGGCCTACAAATCTATCCTAACCTATCTAAACATAATATACTCAATTCATTAAAGCTTATCGAAAAATAATCAATAATCAAACATTTAAAAAAAAAAAAATGCAAATTTCCATACATATTAGGTATCACTATTCACTAAGTGAAAAAAAAATCATACCGTATAGTAATAAGACACCTTCGCCGTTATTTATACACGCTATAATAATTTATTCCATAAAATATAGTTTAAAATCCCAAGCCTTCTTCTCAGAAGTCTACAAAAGTTTTTCATAGTCAAACAACGATATCTCTCCCTCAATTTTTTTTTGATGTCGAGGTTTCGCCAACTAACACAAGTATATTTAAAACTGAACACATAAAAACAAAATTTGAATAGATACCTACTAAATCATTAACCAAACATAAAAACATACGACCTACCTTACAAACTACATACAATCATAGAAAATCTAAGGTACATTTCTTCTTCATTTTACTTTGGCCAAGTTCCATTTTAACAACAAAAAGTAATAGATAAGTCATATAATTTATAATAGGTAGTTGTAACTATACAGTATAGAGTTACATGGAATAACATATCTTATATGAAATAACCCGTAATAAACCAGTAAAATATTTCTCAATTCACATTGATCCATTAATAAATTATGAAACTATTATCGAAGTATAATCGTTGTTGCTTTTACAGTTTTACTAAATAATTTATGTTCACGTGCGTGTACTGTCATATATGGCTTATAGTTTATATAATATTTCGATGTTATTGTATGATCATCGTAATTAATAGAATTACAATTTCCAAAGTAGAAACCTAACATTATACGTGTGTATTACTTAATAGTTATACATTGTCTAAAATCATTTAAAACCTTATCTCAGAGCGTTTCTCCAACTTTTTTTAAACGAGAATTGATCCTTTTTATTTTATAGTAAACATATGTATCACCCATAACTCGTCAGTATTGTACTGATCGTATTGCTGTGTTACTGCATCATATTTGTAATATTTTGGATACTGTGCTATATTTAGTAAAGGCAGGTGGAAATTGCTAAGGATGGCGTGTCCTGGGGGCGCGGGTGTCAAAATATTTATTAAAACAAGTTAAAGAAATAAAAATAAAATATATTTTTTTTATTTTACCAGTACAATGTTATAACTATTTTTAAAATATCCAAGTAAGCAATAAATAGCTTTCACAGCTTTTTAAATGTTTTTTATGGTTGAATTTATAATTTATTATACCGCACGCATATCCCTATAGCTTAACTTTTTATATTTTTTGGAGTAACCTTATTTTATTTTATATTTACAACGAATTAAAATGTATAATGTCTAAAAAAGGTGTACTTACATAAAAGGTGTTTTAATCTTAAATCAAAAATTAAGCTAACAAAATAATTTTATTTTTTTTCTAAGCCACATTTCTCATACCTTGAGTAATATTACTCGATATTATCGGTATTTTGTTGATGGAGGGCTACGATATAATAACTGTCTGAACTCCAGTTATTTAATTTAAAATTTTAACATTAATTGATGAATATATGTTTTTACCTACCCTCTGCAGGTTCCGACCTGGTCGTTCGGCATCGATTTCTCATCGCTACTCACCAATTTACAAAATAATACGAATCGTAATACATAGACCAAACCCACCTGCGTCTTATAATGTATAATAATAATAATAATATAATGTAGGTATACGGTGCGGCGGCGGTGAAAGGACGACGACGTTCTGTGCCATATTATTGCCACCGCCGCAGCGTACGGTAATAATTACCGCTCGGAACCGACTGCACTGACCCGAGAGCCGGTCTTCGACTGTCGAACGCCAACTTTGAATCCCGACGGATCTCCTCCGTATTTTTTACGTGACCGCGTGTGCGCGTGTGGGTCAGTGTTGTATCGAGCAGTCCGAATGGCTAGTTATCACCGGAGCGAACCGTTACCGTTCGAATGCTAATCACCTCCGCGTTCGTGACATCCGTTCGACGATTGCTTCTTTCGTATACATTTTCGTCATCGTTGTTATTGTTTAGTGATACATTTTCGTCGTCGGTAAGAGGAGTATTATAAGAAGTTCGCCATAATTTTCGTGGACCGAGTGCAATTACGGAAGTGACAGACCAGACCCGTCGGACGTCATAACCATGAGGATTCTGCCGTACGTGTTCCTCCTGCTCATGGGTGAGTTGTTTGCTGCACGATACCATACCATTATCGTTATACCCAAGTTACAAACGTGTGTTAAAAAAAGCTAGTCTGTGATAATTTAACGCCTGTGTGCATTATTGTGGATTTACTATATTATATAGTGATCGTAAAGGTAGAGATTTAGTATCAGCTTTATCAAGAGCTTTCCAGAAAAGTATAATACTATAATGCAGGTACTCCTATATATTCGAGTATATATTATACCTAAAAATGTAATATATTTATTATGTTCCCTAAAAATGTCATTTGAGTATTAGAATTTTAAATATTGAATCAACAAATTTTTTTCGAATTCGTTAATTTTCGAATTTCTCAATGATAACCATAATTTGTTAATAGACACTATGGAGCGTGGTTTTGAAAATTATTTAAAATTGAAAAAGGTATAAATGATTTTAACTTTTAACATTACAAGTTACAATACACCAAAAGGTACCTATATCCCGCGCTTCAACGCTGTTCGAAAAGAGAATACCATCACCTTACTTCTGTTTCAAAATAGTTTTTTTTTTTACTTTAATGAACTTTTTAATTTTAAGGCATTATTAAAATATTAATCGAATGAATACATTATGACATTTTTAAATTATTTTTTACGTTCCCAATTTGAAAAAAATATATGTCCCATGATATTATACCAAATAACAAACTAATCTGATACAACAGAAACACGAATTATATTATAGCGTGTGTATTTGTATAATTAAATAATGTATGTAGACGATATTACTAAAAAAAAAGTTAACCGACTGAATAACACGCTATATTAGAAACAATATACGTTTACCACATATTATTCAGAATGGTTTGTATAAAGCAACCCATCAAAATAATGACTGTGAGATATTTATCAGTATACAATTTTTAGGTTTTTTTTTAATAGGTAGGTACAATTTAATTTAGGTATATCAATGTGTAATATTTGAATGTTATTAATTACAAAAATATACATATTTTAAAACAATATAATATATTAAAAATTTGTTCTTTTTAAGTACAATATTGGATACGATTCGGTTATAATTGTTTCCAGCTGCTAAATATTCTCATAGAAAATACGTTTGTATTTAGATTAAAAACACATTTTGAGTAGTTTTTTCTAATAAATTAGTGTAGAACGTAGACATATAGATATTAGGTATTAGTTAATATTTAAATGTACTTACAAATTACGTGCAGTAATTGTATTTGCGTTAAAAAAAAATATATTTTTCAAAACAACGGCCAATAAGTAATTAGGTTAATTAATTGTTAATTTATTTCTAAATGCTAATTTTATTTATATACACAATAGAATATAATATAAGTATGTATCCATATAAAATAATTTAATTATTTTACAAATATTATAACAAATGTTAATTAATATGGGTATTTGGGTATTTTTATACAGTGATACCAAATTATGAAGTGCCAATATATGTGAAAAAGAAAGAAATTATATTAGGTATATATTATAATTTGTCAATTCGAATAATACATAATATTCGTAAATACATATGGTATACGTGTTACGTATATACACGTCTAGATATTATATAGCTAATAACTTTGATGTACCTTAATATGAATACAAATATACTACTTCCGTGTAGAGTAAAAATAGGTATAAAAATGTATTAGCATTGTGATATCATTTTAATTTTGAATTGATTAGTAAAGTATACTATTATAGTAATGGATGTGTTAAATTTGAATTCAATAATAGAAAATAATTGTATACCTACGAAAAACGTTTTTGAGCAAAGAATTTATTACAAAATAATATATTTTATGATATTATTGTAATTTATTTTATTATCTGTTGTTATTTAGACATTTTTTAATAAGCAAATCCTTACTAGTTTATGTTTAATGTTTTTTGACTCACGACACTGTTAAGAAAGCGGAGACGTACGCAAGTGTAAAGTCTTAGCCTTCTAGGGTTCTAACCCCCCTGAAATTACTTCTTTCTACAAAAAAAAATTATTTACCGCCATAATAAATAGAACTGTTGATCATTTTTAATAGTTATAAAATCTAGAATCATAGTTTAAGTTTTTTTTTTTGCTGTTCTAAGAACATTGCTAAGCGCCTGTCATAATCGCTGTATCAATTATTATCCCGTGTTTATATCGGCCTCATAAGGTTCTAATAATGTACTCTAATTTATGATCTATATATGACTAGGTTAAATATACTCTAATTGAAGTCTAAATTTGAAACTTAAACTCTATTATTTGTTTTAATCAATCATATAAAAATCGGTGTTATGTAAATGGGGATCCCTAACCGAACTAAAATCCTGAGTACGCTACTGAATGAAAGGTAAAAAAAATATGAAAAATAAAAATTATAGTTTTTACTATTTTAATTAATTCTATATTGTAACATTTCTACGATAATTATTAGGTTTTAACACATTAAATAGGTACCTACATTATTTAATCTAGTAAGTACCTACCTACTGTAGTAAACGTGGAATATATTTTTATTCGTTTCCTATAATTTAATTTTAAGTCTACCAATGTAGGTATTTATAATGTATAATTATTTTAAACTGCATAGGCATTATATTAACCTATATAATATATAATAATATATATCCGTTTGTCATATTGTGTTTGTGAAAAAAATTGCATCAATTATTATCACTTGTTTTAATTTTATTTTCAATGGTGTATCTTACCAATTTATTTTACGCAGTTAATAGCTACGGTGTCCGAAACAATTGGTTTGAGAAATGGTAAAACGACTACCGTTTGATGTCACCGATAAATAATAGCTGTCCTTTATTACCATACACGTGCGTATTGCGGTAGGTACCTACTCAATGCCCGAGAGAACGGCCGAAATCGAAATCTATTGTTCGGACTTTTACTCACTGCGAATCGATTTATATGCATTGCACATTATGAATGTTCATATAATAATTTATTAGAAACCAGCATTTTTCGGATGGTGGATCTGAGCTGTAAACGTCGAGAGGAGTCGGTTAAACACGAGGTTAAACATAAAACTAGTGCGGCACTCGTTATGAAAATAATGTGACGATAATCAGAAGGGTGTGGTTCGGGTGAGTTGTAAAAATATTGTTTCAGTTTTCAAGGATTCTTGCAATGCACCAACATTATGCCAACTGATTTCATACAATAGCTGATATTTAAATAATAATAGAATCTCGTAATCGACCATAGGTCGTAGACACCTACTGAAAACTGAATTGAATAGAATCATAGGAAAATACAAACAGAGTACAGACGCACGACAAGTAATAAAAACCGTTGATGGGCATGTCCGAATCACGTGCTCCCTATATGCATGACATGATCACCGAACCTAAATATATTATTGATGATACTATTGATAAGTTATGTTGTAGACGATTTCCAATATTGTGAAAGTGTTCTCACCGTAGGTACCTACTGATTTTCGACGAAATCTAATCATATATATTGCATGTGGACGGAAATAAAATGCAGACACAGATACGTATAATAATAATAATGTTAACAACCTTTTTCCGAACAATAATAATTATTGAACTAACGGGTTATAGGTCAGGTTGTCGGCTTATATTGTGCGGTGCGTTATAAAATAAGCTTCCTAAGAAGTATCTGTTTGTAATATTTATTGAAACAAATATAATTTAGAAATGAATTTAACGATTAAAGCAACCAAATTATAGGACAGTGAATCGCGAAAAAAAATTATATTTGAGTAAAATACAATATGGCTAGTCTTTTTTCTTCAGAAATTCAATATACGCCGAGGGGTATACCTGCTTAAAATCATAAACCACCGACCTGGATGTAATGCATCGTCTTTGTTTTCACGGCCGAGCTAATCTTGAAGTTTCAGTATAATTAACACGAGAGGCTAAGTTAATATATTTTATATATATTAAAAATTACTCTATTTATGTGATATTACAAACCCAAGTGCTGTAGACCCTTTGACTAAAACAATAATTATTCATGCATTACAAATATTTATATTATGTTATTGCGAAAACAAATTGTATAAGGAAGCAGATATTTTATATTGTACAATAGTTTATATTTTTTTTAAAAGCCAAACTAACAGACTTAATTAGCAATTTAATTCTGAACTTGCTCCATTTCTTAACCGCTTCATTAATTTTCGTACCGCTGTATTACATATTCTAATATTCTAATATAATATAATATCTCATAATATAGTTTATAATTATTATACTTCTAAAGCAGTAAATTTAATCATCAGCGTAACACTATTAAAATTATTTATTTATTTAACTGTCAAGACTAATGGTTTTAACCAAGAGTACCTACTACAATAAAAAAAAAAATTTTAAAGGAAATTTAGGATCGTACCTGTGTTACTTTTTCAGTGGCGTGTGCAGGATTTTTCAAGGGGGGGGGTTGTAAATGAATCACAATTGTTTTTTTTTATTTTGTTCAGTATAATAATTTCACACGTTTATTTAAGGTATTTTAAAATATTTGTATAACTTCAAATTCCCAACTTTTCTGGTAGAATAAATGCTCTAATCATCATTAACGTCGTAAGATTATCTGTATTTTATCAGTTGTATGTAATTTTTGAGCTGTAATAACATTTTATTAAAAGTTAATTAAAAAAAAAAGACTTAATTTTATTACCGATTAATTCAATAATAGTACCAGCGAATGAATGTAAACAAATGAGCATATTGTGTTATTTTATTTTATATGGTAAAAAATGTAGGTAGGTACCTGCACTTAAATAATACTTTTTACATAGGTATTTAAAAACTGTTCTGATATTACTATATGGACAGTGAACATGCGTGAATAAATTATTTTATAAATTATAATATTTAAAAGATTACTTCATATTATAATATAAGGTAAATTTATTTATTTGTAAATTTTATCTATTTCTTTTTGTATATATTTTGTTGGTAGGTATATTTGCGTTTTTATAATATAAAGATTAATAAACATGTGTATCACAATCACTACCTATATTATTATGTTATATTCCAAGTAATTGACCTAGCGAAATTCCTATGTATATGATAATTATTTTTCAAATTATTATTTTCTTAAATATTACGTTATTTTCTCTCTAAATTAAGCATTAGCACTGTTTAGACTCCCTAATTCGTTATTTTATTTTTTGGTACTTATCAGTTATCGCGACTACCACGCCGGTGACGTGACTAATATAATATAATATGGTTTTCTTTGTACCTATTATAAACTATTTGCCTTATTTTATAATGATCTAATGGATTTGTATCAAAAGTAAGTTTATTATAGCTTTATTTTCAAAAATCTACATATATGTAATGAACGTTTGTTATAGGTACTTAAAGACTAATTTTTTTAGTAATAATATATTTTTAATATTTATATTATGAGTAAAAATATTATTTTATCATGCTATGACGTGTTTTATTATGTTTAATAATTAATTGGTAATGGCATATCAGTATGTTAGGTAAAAACTGTTTTGATAAATCATACATCTCACATCATACAATAGCATCACTATTGAAAGAATGTATCTGTATAATTATAGTTACATATCATAAACATTACAGTTATAATATAATACATGTTCACGTTAGGTAGGTATATATTTTAATTTTATGGTATGTACATTGTACATACTTCATACTTGGACTCTTGGTATTCAATGATATATATAATAAAACATATTTTAGGAATACTTTTCTGAATTTAAAAAAAAAAACGGCTTTAAACCTTATTAAGTTTAGTAAACATAACAATTATAACATTATATGAAGAAAATTTTAGCTTAATGTTGGTAATTTTTTGTGTGATAGAAGTATACCTACCTACTCAAATATCCGTTACAGATTAAATTAAATACAACATTGATCATAATATGTTTGAACATGACCAATAACAAGTAGGTAACATTATCAATAGTGCAAGGTCAAATAGTGACTATTACAATTTCTGAAAAGAAGTCCCTAAAATTTTGTTTCAGAAACTATATAAAAAATATTTTGTGAAAGTATATATTAACAAAAGTAGCTTGTCGTTTATCACCTGTGTATACGGACAAATATGTATATTATTATAGGTACTGCAGGTCCGGTGTCTTTGAAAAGTTCGTACATTTCTGCTACCACATAAGAAATATGTAAAGCATTGTCAAAATAATTTATAATAAAACAAACACTTTATTTATGAAAAAGTAATACTACATGTTGTAAAAACCTGAATTAATCCTATAATATGTATTGGTATTTTACATATAATATTTGTATTATTAATTAAGTTACACAGATATAAATAAATACATGATTACCATATTATTGTTTATTTTATGGTAATATTATGTTCACTTGACAATTTTTATGCATTTTGTTCTGGTCAAACTGTAAACGGAAAACTGGTTCGTTCACTATCGTTCACCATCTCGCCACATATGAATGCAGACTACCTACTATACTATTTATACTAGTTTCTCACTTGTTAAGCTTAAAATATAGGTCAAATAAATTGATAATATTATTCAAATAAATCATACTTCTGTAAAATGCAGCAATAGACCGTTATCTAAACCATCTTTTAATTTTTGTAAAATTTTATTTTAGCAAAATATTTCTTGGAAAACAAATACTTCTCAAAATAATATTATTGATACAGTTATGTACTAAAATGATTTGGAATGTTTACAATAATTACGCAGTTATATAATTTAAAATTTAATTTTTTTTAATTAAATATTTTCTCAAGATACGCAATAAATAAATAATCTAAAAAATAAAATTTAATGGATACAAAAGCAGTTTTTTAATGTTTAATCAACTACTGGTCAGTTTTTTTTGTAGGAATCACATAAAATTGCAATTGGAGATTGGACTACCCAGAGTCATCTTGTCGTTCTTATTATAATTTGTATACGGAACTAAGATGATATTATATTTTATTCTAAGTTATATGAATACATAAATTCTTGCATATAATATAAAGTGACTTGTAGTCCAATATTTAAAAAAAATGTATAGTAAATGCGTACGAATGTAAAAAAAATGTAAGTACATACATAACTGTATACACGTGGTATATTGATGCTATCTGTGTTAGATTTTTAATTATAAGTATATATTAGGATTATAACTTTACTCATACATATACTTATAACAATACATATAATCAGAGCGTATCAAGAACACTTAAAAAGTTAAACTTTATTGCACATACGAATAATAATTAATAACTACAGTTTGAATAATTAACTCATATTTCATCAGTGTCAAACAAATTAAAAAACTAACACAAGTCGGCGGTGATAGTTTTGGAAAAAATAATTTTATAATTTCCACTCATAATGATTTAGTCTATATATTTTTAATATTTTATAAATGTAAGAATATCATTAAACTATATTATTAATGTAACTCACTTATTATTTAACTCACTGTTACTTTATTCACAATTATCTCTATTATAACTAACTCTATTAGAAATACACATAGAAATTGGACAATTTATCCATATATAAATAAATAAAATATAAACGTTGTATGTATATATTACATATAGCCATATAGGTACCACACATACATGTTATATAGTATACAAAATTACAAAATACTGAACTTTACTGATTTTATAAGCAAGTCATACTTTTTTTTTAATTATTTATTGATCATTAAGCCCTGTAACTATGGCCATTAGAAGTTTTGTTTGTTTGTAGGGGAGGGTACTGTAGGTTGGTTAACACGTTTGGTTTTGGTTTTTGGTAGAATTTCAAATTGGGCACCCGTAGGTTTCTGCCATGCCCAGAGTTAGTTGCCTGCCCATAGAGAAAACCGCCCGTGGTCGAGATTCGAACCAGCTACGGTACGTGTCGGAACCGACGTCGTAGTTCAATCGGCCACTCCAACCCCGTCTTCACTCATACTTTTTATTTTGAGTTATAATTTGATAATTCTATAAAAAAACCTTAGCCGTGCTGTTTATAGCAAGTTGCTATCAAATATCGTTTTATTACAATGCAGTAGTATTATAAAAAATTTACCTGTAGTTTTTAAAAAATACTGTTAGGTATAGGTATAGGTATACCTGAAATAAATATAAATCTTATTTTGTTATGTATTTTTAATGTTAGAGTATAACAATACTTATATTACGATATACATACCTTCATAATCCACAACTTCATTAAAATAAAAAATTACAATACTTAATAATTTACGGTTTGTAAAAAAAAAAAACTATAAGCGTCACTAACGTTGTTTTGATGTTTTAAAACAGCTTATTTCTAAGAACATTAGAGAAAATTAACCAAGTATAATATGGAAACATAATGCATTACTGGTTTTTGCCGTATAATTATATTAGAAAGCTAATCAACGAAGAAAGATAAACGAGAACAAGAAATCGGTTTTATCAAAAAAGGGAGAAAAAATATAAACCTCGGATAGTTACTACCTACCTACATAATATAATATGAATATTATATTATATTATTATTACGTCTAATGAATATACAAAAATATCACAGCTGCTATAAAAATAACTACATTAAACTCGTTTACGCGATGAGATATTATTTTAGATTTATCATTACTAATTAAGCGATATTTTATAATAATAATAATAAACTCGTGGCGACAGTTCAACAGTTGTCGACTTTGGTCTTATTATTTTACCGGTATTCGGTCCACACCCGTAAAGATGTTATCGGAAATGATAGTTTGGCACACTGGCCTATAATAGTGTTCGTATATATTATTATACTTGAAAGACGTTCGTAGCAAATTATATTCTGAGGAGTTGTTTAACGATGGTCACTTCTACTTCTGCTGCAGAACACGTATAAGGAACGAACAAACAGACCGAATAAAAAAACTTTATAGCTTAGATCTATACAATATTATTTAGTAGTCTTTGTGCAGTTACCTATACAGTTATAATTCTATGATGCCATTATTAAATATTAAAATAAGATCACGGGTACACTGATAACTATGCACGATTTTTTCGTACACGCAAATCGTGAAGGACGGTAACATTATAGATTTTACGTTATACGTATTACCTACGTGTAAAAGATATCATTAAAATCCGGTGCATTTATCAAGTGCTTTGGTGTCTTAGTCCTCAAATATATAATATAATATTATGTTATATAATCATACGTTTAGTGTGCGACTCATAATAATATATAGACTATAGACACATACATTACGTACAGGAATTATTATGGTTGCTGACGCGCTATCATGTCATGGGAAATAGACCGCGAGCTTTTCGGACAACACTCCTTACCCTATCTAGAAAAAGAAAGATTTGTGTTTAATACGTCATATCGATGAATATAAGCTATAACAATGTATGGAATAATAATCTCACGAAATGGCGTTTTTAGTGGCTTTTAAGTCTTTATTCGGCAGTCGGCAGGAACGAATCGTGAGATAATAGATAGAATAGGGAAATATACTTCAACCATAATAATATTAATATTTGTTGCGCCAGCACCACCCATTGAAAATTTTTTAATTTTTATTTCATCAATAATTAGCACGCAATTAGCATGAATTTGCATGATATCAGTGTCCCCAGAATCGAAAAAATCATGCTAAATGTGTGCTAAATGAAGGATATGTAAAATTATAAAAAATTCCTTTTTTTTGGTTGAGAGGTGCTGGAAACATTTCGCTAGCACCGCCCATTGATTTTTGCGATTTCGGGGACACTGATATCGTGCAATTTGCAAAATTAGTCTTGAAAATTCATCCTAATTGCGTGTTAATTATTGATGGAATAAAAAATTAAAATTTTTCCATGGGCGGCGCTGGCGCAACGCACGTATAATATTATGTAGGTTGAATTTCTAATATTTCAGAAATTATAAATACCAAATTTATTTTATCAATTTAATTGGTTACTTGTAATCTTAAATTTGGAATTTTAGAAATCCAATATAATATTTATTCGAATTACGAATTTAGGTATAATTTATTTTTGATAACCGAGAATTATCTGAATATTGTAACGACTTACGATTCGAGGCTTCATATTTTAGGGTTTGATGACATTCTACCTCAAAATAAAACTTATACAAAATTGAAGTGATTTTCGTACTTTTTTATTCTCCGTATTATACTATTATCATAATATTGTTAACGTTGACAACCCTAGGTGTGGATTTTTAAAAAGTATACATACCAAACTGTGAGAAATTTAAATACATAGGTACATTTTGGACCAATCACAACTCGTGGTACCACTTTCCTGTACATTTATACTAAAAACTACACGAGTGGGTAATAAACTAATATGTGTTTGGTTTTATATATAAAAATTATTTGTATAGAGCAGGTCGATGAAAATAAGAAAATAAAACGGAGATACAAAGTGTGTACGTATTACATTTTGTGGAATGTGAGAGTCAGAGTGTGAACACATAATACACCGTATTGATCCGGGTAGTCGATATAGCTGTTGTGAAACTTGTTGTGGACACGTGTGTTCAGTCAACTCGGATGATTACCAATACCACGGTTCGTTCTTTTTACATAAATATTAATTACCTACTAAACGTTTTGACGGTATAAATACCGTTTTTAGGTTGACATCATCAATGCATGTAAATATAAAATACATACACAACTTTTCGATTAATAACCACACTGCATCAGCACTATTATAATATGCAATCATTAACCTGTATAAACCCGGTATTGTTGTCGATCGTAGTTAAACAGGACGTGTACTACGGCGAAGAGAAATGAATGTAAAATATTATGTAGATTCACAGACATTTACTAACACGTTCTGATTATAATGTTTGTAAATATATGTTCGTATTATATATAATGTATATATTATATATATATACTAAAACGCTCAATCCCGTAGAACTTTCTTGTGCGGATATACTGTTGAAAAAGTGTCAAAAGCACACCCGTTAATTTTGAAAGACGAACCGTCGGAACCATACGCATAAAAATATAACCAATTGCGATTCGTTCATGAAACACGATTCATATACCACAGATATAATAATATTATATTATGTTCGTCCGTACCTAACGTGAAAACACGGTGGGAGGTGACCGAATTATGACTGGTTGTTATTTTATACAGCAGTCGTGGTCTATGCGAAACGTCATTATCTATTAACGACGATCTATTTAACATTATATTATGAACTCTAAAACACGATGGTAGGCAATATTGTTCTGTTTTCGGCAACTATTTCAAACAGTGAATTTAAGTCTACCTTTAATTGCTATGCTAGCGCCGACGGTATAGTTGTCTACAATCAAAAATCGTATAGGTATAGAAAAAACAAAATAATTACCTACTATAAATATCTATCACGTTTTATTATGTGGGACGTTTCTTTAGTCCACGAATTTCTGGTTTTTTAAATTTTTTTTTATTATTATTTATTATACATTATGTAATAAACGAAACGCTAATAATTACAATAAAGCCTTTTGCGTTTACTATCATATTATTTTTAATTATAATAATATAAGTATACAGGGATACTGTGAAATACATATTTTGTATGCACATAATTATTAATTAGGTATTGTTAAACTGCATGCTGTGAACTCCAGTCGAACAGATGAGTCAGAAACTTAAAATACAGTGTTCGTGTCATATTCAAAATGCATATATTATATATGTTAAAATATTATAGTCCTGATATATCAACTGCAGGATTCAGCACGCGTACAGCATTACAAATAAATTATGACCTGTACTCTAAGTTTAAGGTTAAGTAAGGGCCTAAAGCAAAAATACCCGATAGTAACAATAACGTATTATTAACGCAATATTTTACCTACGTATATCCTTATAATACAAGTCTGAAAATGTTTAACTAATTTGAATATGAGTTATGCCATGAGGCATAAGTAATTGAATACACATTCATATATACATACACATTCATATGTCATATAATATACATATTACATATACATTACGCATATATAATATTTAAAATGTCGGTTGTGACGCGCACCATCACTGGTTTGAACTCGGTCACGGGCGGCATTTTTCTTCGGGCAATCACTGTGTCCAGAAAGACAGAAGCTGCCATCCCCCACCCGGGTATGGCAGATACTTACGGGTGCCTACTTGAAAATTCTGCCAAAACAAACACACAAGTGCTCAAAACCTATAGTAACCTCCCCACAGTTCCACAGGCTAATGACCTCAGTTGTCAAAGCCTCAAGCCCCCCCAAAAAAAAATTTTTAAAATGCAAACTGGTTTAAAATAACCATTTAAAGTTTTGAAATAGATATTTTGTAATTTCAAGAACCATTTTACAGTCCCACAAAAAATATATTAATGACTAACAATTAGTAGTTAATAAAATAATGACATACAACAATAATAAAACATTCAAGTTACACAAATTATGTAAAAAATTGGAACTATTATATAATAATTAAGTACTATTTTAATTTAATGAATTCAAGAGTAATAATAATTGTCAATCAAAAATTATTTTGTATTGGTTTTAAAATATTAAATATATAATTATAATTATTTTATGGTTTAATGTCAATAAGATTGTTATATAAGTATAACTTGTAAAATAAGAACATAATATTTTATAAGTATTGCCCACACTTAATTAAAATCTGTTGATAGATTGATAATACGTAACAGATTATTTTGAGGTTATTTATATTTACTAAAGTATTTGATGATTATCAGCGTCATATAATGCTAATATGGTATAATAAATTATATTGTAACGATAAATTCCAAAAATATTATTTTTTTTATTCTACCACAAAATGTGTTCAATAAATTGAAACTTCCACAGAATCATTTTTCTATAAGCCGTTCATGAATCATCAACTAGTTTCAAACAAAATGTTATCATTTATATACAAATTTGATTTAATAAAAATTGTAATTTTTCCTCTAAGATTAATTTATTAAACTATTTTATGGATTGATTTCTTTGTTTATAATATTGTCAAGAAAAATAAAAGTAAAAATTATACAAGCACTCGATCATTACAAAATATAGCCTTAAGAGCGTTCCGAGAATATGGTTTTCTGATGTGACTTATAGTAAAGAAATATCAGTTATTATCAAAGTCGTAGAGTTGTTTGTCGAGTTCCAAAGTTTGATGCTTAAAATGCTCTCATTATTAAAATAAAAATGAAAAACACTTAAAATTCATCATGAAGAAAGAAAATGAGTCTACTAAGTCAGTTTTAGGATTGATTAAACGGAATAGTATATGTTAAGAAAATATATGCGTTACCCTTACCTCGACAGACAAAATGATTGATTGTTTCTGAATTTATCATACAACCATACAATGTATACCTAAACCGTATAATATTACTCTTAAATCTCTTTTTGTTATGTGGTTGTATTTTGTGATTTTTATCAAGGCCATCTCTAAAAGTCTTAAAATAAATGTAAGAAGCGTTTTAGTAATGTAGGTTAACAGATTATTATCATTTATCAGTTTAGATTTAAAGGTCGATAATGTAATTCGTATATGAAAGTGTATAGCATTCAGTTCACATGTAATGTGAAGAAAAAGCAACCCATTACAGTTAACGGAATAAGTGCTCTCTGCTGTGTCGTAGTTAATATCACAATATTTACTGTGTCAATGATTTTATAATGCTGTACATGCAAAGTCTACCATAGTCACTAGTGATTATCTTTTGTATTACCAAAAACGTTAAAATGTACAAAATAAATGTGACATGGATTATAAAAGACTTTTGAACGTTTTGAACAAATAAAACGTTCTAGAACATTTTATTTATTGAAGTCTCGCTAATATTCAACACTTATTAAAATATAAAATAGTTTTAGTGTTCTACATATTTGTATTCTCCGTGTTTGATAAATTCAATTTTGCTGATAGACATGATTTTATGTGATTATGTAAATATGGCTACGATTTTATTATTACATTTTCCTGATAAAAAAAATAAAACATGTAAATATAATTTAAAAATAGGTATATTTATTTATATAATTTGATTATTATTGGATATTACGTTTCATAAAATATTTAAAAATGTTTTTAAACAGTCTCTATGATGATATATTTATTTTATTTTTTTCGTAATTCATCGGTACCTATAAGTTTATCTTACTTTAAGAAGTAGAAAAAATAACCACGAACAAATCTGACTTACAACAATCTAAAAGCACCAAGTTTAGTATAATAATAATAAATTATATTGAAGTTCTACTAATGTTTATATTTGTATGCACCTATATAGTATAATATAACGAGCGTTATGAATTCGTTTACCATGTACAATAGCATCAATTAAAATAGTACAAAATATGTACATCTGTATATATGTAGAAATAGAAGGTAATAGATAATATTTATGTCGTACCCAAATAATTTTGAATAGAAAGTAGCACGACGTATCTACAAACGATAATTTCATCATTATAATTAATGTTTTCTGATTATATTTAATTAGTCCACTGCTTTAAAACGGTTCAGAAGTGCCTAACGTCTGTGAAATATATATTTACGCAATAAAATGTTAGAAAATAAATAAAATGAAAAAGATGAAAACCTAGTTATATCAATTATGTATTTAATATATTACTGATTAATACTAATTAGGTATTTAAGTGTTATTATATTTTAATGTGGGATGTTTAATCTAATAAAGTCTAAGTCAATAGTCACGAATATTGTCAAATAATATCTGATAATTATAATTCCTCGTAGTAAAAACTATGACTCTTTACAATCTATTAAATTTATTTAAATCATTAAATTAGCAGGCACCATCTAAAACAATTAACATATATGTGTGGTCACAATATGATACCTATATACAGCTTCCTAAATATATTATGTGATATAGATGATCGGTATGGGATATGCCGAATATATAAAAGTTTAATATATAATAATGGTTCTATGTTTTTATTTAATTTAATTAGATTTATTTGTTTATTTTATTAAGATGTATATTACTATTTTACAGTAATCGACTAGTTATGACTTAAAATACCGATATATTATATATAGAAAGCTATAAATATGTATAAATATATTAACAACCATACAAATTCCGTTGGCGGTGCGTAAAATATTACCACATAAAATAACATATTTACATAATATGGCCTATGGGTTTGTATATAATATATAAAGTATAAACAGATAGAACCAATATTAGAATAGAACTTATATTAGATTTAATCTAGAACTCGTGAATGCTAGAAGAAATAATAGCCTTACCAAGAAATAATATGTTTATAGGTATCTAATATAGATATTTTATAAGTTATCATAACATGAAAACATATAGTTAGTTAGTTACTATAGCAGGTTCTATGTTCAGAAAAATATGTATTATTGATTTGTTGGTTAAAATAATACTGAATTTATTTTTAATTTATATACTTAACATTTTAATAGTTGTTTGTAACGTACCTAATTGACCTGCAATTGTGTAGGTGGTCCCACATTAAATTTTAAGTGACCGTCATCGGCAGTACAATATTTTATTTAATAATTAGGTTCAAAAGTGTCCAATAAGACATCGGAGAAAGTGACCGGTTATTCGTATAGCATGCATTCCAAAATATGTATGTTCGACAATTTAACGGGTAAAAAGAAAGAGAGGAGCGAGAGAATTATAGAAACGGTGGGTGAGGGAAGAGTGATAGAAAGATATATACGACATACAACAATAATATGTACAGGGAGGGCGAAGGAGAGAAACAGGGAGAAAGAAATACAAATCATTAAACTAGGCCTTGGGTGAAAGCTATATTTTTATTTTAATCACTTACGTAATTACGTTTTTCATTCCAAATTCTTTAAAAATTGAAATTGAAATAGAATAAAATCAATCAACTGGATAAATACATAATTAACTAAAATATAAAAATGACGGTTGTTATATCCTTTTAATTAATAGCATAATCATTTGTAACCATGAAAATTATTTGGAAAATGATGTTAAACAATAAACACGGCATAATTTTGAACTATAACAATTTTATAACCAACATTACCTACCTAATGGTTCAATTTAAGATACAAAATTGTCACTGTAAGTACTCGTAATTTTCCTCATAAACAATGGCATTCTTTGTTGCATTGCATAAGGCAGAAACCTTTGCTCGATGACATAGAATTTGAACTATTGTATGAAGAAAACAAACAAATGTAAGTAACTTAAAATATGTTAAACATATACAGATACTTTATCTCGAATGTACTCATCGACCCAATAATATTTAGTATACTTTACATTATCTATAGTCTACAAAACTATGTATTCTTAGCTCATGTAGTAGAAATATTTTAACGGTTACGGTAGGTAAATAAATACGTGTATGTATGGCAAGGTTTTCACTACTACAAACCCGGATGGTCACCCATCCGAGAGCTAGTAGCAGCGGGCGTTACTTACTCTCAGTCGCATTACACGACTGGTAGCAGTCATCGCGCCAAGCCAAGCCTTTGTTAAGATTATAATGTAATATTTACAAGAGATTGTACGTACGTTTAGATTGTACTTTGGAGTACATAATAATATTATGAGTGAACAATTATAAATATAATTGATCTATTTTGTATATTTATTTATTTATAGTTTATATAATCCTCAAGGGTCGACTATTTTAATAAATATTTTCTGTATCAAAATTCTGTTGTCAACTTGCACTGGTTAGGGGTTATATTACGAATTGAGCACGATTTTCAGAAATAAAATATCTTTGAACGTTAATGTGAATGTAAAATTGTTAAGTCATAGTATAGATTAAAATCCAAAATTGTCTTCATTATTTTGTGGGTATACAATTTTAATTGGTTTACCGTAACTAATACCGAGCCGTGGCATAAATTATTTATTTATTCAATGGCTCAATAAAATGTAGTTGACCTATCATAGGCTAATAAATCATGTTACTTAAGTGATCATAGCTCACTATTGATTCATTAAATGTTTAGTGAATGCAACTAGAGTATTTAATTTTTTTGGGTTTTTTAACTTTCATAATAAAAAGCAAAAATACATTTTCATATACTGTAATTTATTTTTGCAGTCAAGAAATTGTTATTTTCAGAATGTATTTTTATTTATACACAATACTCAGAATTTCAATTTGATATTTTTTGAAACTGTTGTTAATAATATTTACTTTTAATAAATCAGCTTGATAAAACACGTCCAAACACAAATTTAACATGGCGTATAATAATTAATAATCGAATGTATACGATAAACATTGTTCAATTTTTAAACGGATATCCGGATATTGTTAGTTTTTTATTTTTATGAATTAGTGCAGCTTCCACGATAATATTGATGTGACTATACACGATAATACTGATTTAAGAATATGGACGGCTTGCATTCTTTTATACGCGTGGAAAAATGAACTTATGAACGTGCTACCCTAATCACTTTTTGCGCATATATCGATCGATATGAAATGTTGATCCTTGCAATTTAGGGACAATAATGACTGAAAGACCCTTTACGAAAAGTTATCAAAAAAAAAACTCCACAATTATTTCCAAACTTCTACTGGTCACCGAACACGACTGCGTTAATCAATTCGACTTGACCGAATTCATTGCTCGTCATTTCCTCGGGGGTCTAGAAATTCCTAGACAATATTTTATTACAATAATAATGCTCACCGCTTACCGTATTCGGAATTTTTTCCAAGAAGTTCGAGTTTACATGTAATTCTGGTGGTATACTATACCCGCATACCACGTATACGGTAACTTATAGATAGTCGTCCACATTTGAATATTGTACATTTCGTATTGGAAGATGAACGATTGAGAGAAAATATAAATCTGAACATTATTCGTGCACACTGTCTTAAATATTTAGATCAAGTATCTGACTTGCGTTTTGAAATCTAAAAACACATAATACCTACACGCTAATATAATATAATATAGTATAATTATAATATGTGTATTGTGTAGGTGTAATTATATTATACTGTTATGTTTACGTGTATAAAATATTTCATTATAATCGTATTAAATAACATAAATTATAAAAAAAAAATATATAAATTAAATAGTGGTAGAATACCATTCTGTATTAAAATTGGTTGAAGTTAGTTGTAATCAATATTGTTCTTTAAAAACCGTTTGTATGAATGACGTGTGTCCAATATGATATCGATTGTCAAAAGATGACCCATATTGCGTGTGCGGTCAATGGACATATACCATTAAATGGCGCACGTCTTTGTCGTCGTCGTTATTTATTATTATAATTTCGAAATAAAAACATGTACATAATATTAACCTTGAGGTAAATCGGTGCAAAACCCAAGGTTCCATTTCGCTCGTATGTGAACATATACATCACACACTCACGTGTTGTATAGTCGGTAGACTTGTGTGAATACCTATACATATAGTATTATATATAAGCTGTAATACATCCTACCGTATGCGTGTGTGTCAGGAGTTAGTGGGAGTCCAAGAGAAAGTACCGTAATTTAAAATGGTATCCACACGTGGTCATACATGTTCATTTTTTATCAATCTATTCAGCATCCTATTTAGATATTTATAACAACGGTCGTTTTACCGGTATTCTGATCCCCGAACTTCCGATTTTTCAAACAGAAACTTACAAGTTATAACCTGCAATGTCAATAGTCAATGTTAATACAATGTTATTCTTCACTTAGGTCACGAGTCGCTCATGAACCTAAATGGTACTGATGTCATAGAATACGGCTAGTAATATAAGGTAATAAATTGTAACTTGTAGAGTACCTACCTATTAATAATCACTATTTATCTCAAAAAGTCCGAAAACAACTCAATGTTTTTGAACAAATTTCAATTGTTAATATCTAACCCTAGTATAATATATTAATTTATATACATAAAGCTTTATAATATTTTCCGAATTACATAGATATATGCATAGGTCTATACAATATAGACCTATTGTATTAAAGTCTTTAATTATTTTAGTAGGTATATTTTGTTAAAAATAATACCATCATTTTATAAATCATGACAAATAACTAATAAGATAGGTATCATCACAGTATTTTGATACGTATCCTCTTTATTCGCTCTTTACTTCGCCTTAATCATGATTTTCCACTATTTATATTTAAATAATTATTATCGGTTATCAATCATATACATACATATTATATAACATACAACAAAATCAACCAATGAGAAGTGGAGAACTACGACATGGGCCCGAGGTGAAGGAGATGCGAATACTGTTCAAAACTTACTTGACGATATACCTACCTATATAATTTGTCATGATTGATGTACATATTTTTGAGATATTATATTACGATTCTGATTTAAGAGGGATTCTTTTTTTATTCTATGACTGCAGGCTGTACAACGTACGCAGAAGTATAGCTTGTGAATACATAGGCAGTCAGTTTTATACGATGAGCCTGAAAAGAAAATATTGGATACCTCGATACATGTCTATATAATAATACACGTCTTTTGGAAATAACTTAACATTGAAAATCTCATAGCAATTCACAAGTAACATCATTGTATATGAGTTTCTTGATTGGTTTTTGGATATAGACTACAATCGTGTAAAAATAATGAAATATAATATAATTCACCTTATAAAATCATTTTTGATTGCGATATAAAATACTTTTCAAAAAGTAATACCATTAACAAGTAATGATATTATTATTTCTTTATATTATATAGGTAGGTATCATTATTTTACGTACATGCAGGTATTATTAAAATGTTTATTGTTATAATTTACCAGATTAATAACTTTTCTTATTTTCCAACATTAAATGTGGATTTTCTACGGATGTATATTTTAACCAGGTATTTAAAAAAATAAAAAATGATTTATGATAATATTAATTGTTTTACATATTCTACTAATTATATTATTCAATAATTATAGTTATTATGATTTTTTTATATCCGTTATAATATACTATTTGTAAGTAATTAAATATATTATACGTATACTGTGTTAGTATGTTAGTATATTATTTGAATGCTAAGCAGCGCTGAAGTCTGTAAATATTTCGTTGTACGCACCGTCCTACTCCAATAACTTGGTTAACAGTTTTCTCTATAGATGCATCTTACAAAATACTAACCTAGTCATGGCTTTGCGATAGCTAAGTGTCCAAAGCTAACTGTGAATTGTAATAGCTATATGGAAATAATGCATAGGTAAAGCTAGTGTTTCGACAAAATAAAACATTTTCATTTTCTGTGGTTATTTGAAAACCAGTTTAATATTTATAGGTATTCGGTTTGTATACAATATAACAGGTACATGGAAGATAGATTGATAAAGTCACTATAACTTCAACTGAATATTTTAAGCTGCATATATGATACCTACCATATGTTTGTATTATTCGTCTTCCATTTGAAATAGTTTATGGTACAAAATATAATATCACTAAAACAAATAATAAAAAAATACATGTTTATTCTATTCATATTATCAAGTATGGTTCAAAAATAAAAAAACTTCAATTGTATTTGTTAATAATATTAGGTATACATCGATCGTTAGGTTCTATGTTATTAAGTATTGGAATTTGGGGCCAAGCAATGTTCAAACAGCTTTGTGCGGCGGAACCGCAAAGAAAAAAAAATTTAATTTGGAGTTCGGGTTGTTAAACGTATACCGTTATAACCGGAACGAGACTTACACAGAGACATTGCAAACAATTAATTTAAACTGGTTTGCCATGTGAGTGAAGGTACAACTAAGACAGTTGATAATATTACCTATGTAAACTGGTTCAAAACTTTGTTAAACGTTCTAAGTAAAATACATATAAATTAATTAATAAGTATAATAGGCACTATAATAGATTCATCAATATATTATGTATAATATATATTATGTTTAAAATCGCAACTAAAAATCAATTATCATTTATCGCAATATTGTATAATATCAGAAAATTATTTAAATGTATATTGCGTTAATTAATCATAATATAATATAATAATAACATAATATTGTGTTTTGAATAAACTATAGTTTTCATATTTCATATTAAAATTCAATAATAATTATTAACATAATGAATATTTATTATGTTATTAATCGTCTATAAATAAAATATATACTTGTATGATGTTGTAATGTGATCCACTACATTGTAATAATATACAAATAGAACTTGAGCATTTATGGATTATTCTCCCATGATAAATTTACAAAACAGAAATTTCAAGGTCAATCGCATTAAAATTTTAAAGGGATATTATGTTTCAGTGTATTTGTAGAACAGAAAATAAATTATAATATAGTTACATATGTAATTTTAAACTGTGGTATTGTATCAGAGCTTTCTATTACTGATCCAGTCACGTTTTTAATTTAATAATAAAAACTGATATTTTATTCTCTGGCGATTGTGTAAATATTCAATTTTCCTAGCGGACACGGTTTTTGTTTTTTTTATCTATCTTGTTTTTGAACAGTATTCGTCATTTGTGAAAGCAGTTTTTAAACCTTCGATTCTGGTCAGCTAATTGAATCATTGCGTTAATTGTTAATCATACATATGATTTAATAATTTATAGCTTCACCTCATAATGATTCATTCACTAAAAGTATTAACATTTCTGTTCTTAATGCACATTATACAACAAGTTTTTTGATTGTTCTCGTAAGAAGATTAAAATATAGTCTTCATTATCTTATAAAATATTATAATATATGTGTTTTTCCAATTTTATTTTGTATCAAGTTTATCTAATGATTTATTAGTTTATTACCGTCTTTGCAATAGAAAGTAAATTTACATTGCCTAAATCGTACGGAGCTTGTGAGATTTAAATAAGGAAAGTTGAATAGGATAGATGTAGGATTATATTTTATAGTAAATTTGTTGGTGGAATGTTCTATAGACGATAGGTACCTAAGTGTAAAATATGATCTGTATCGAGTTACTGTGGTACGATTATAATAGTATAATAATAACTTGATATATATCAGTACATCACACGCGTTTGAATATTCAACACGATTTACGGAAACTGGTTTTACTTTTCATCGGAATAAAATATTATGGAAAGTAAAAATATACAGAATAATATAACATTATGAACCCATCAACAAACGTTGACGCTGTAAGCCTGCAATTCCGTCTTAGTGTCTAATGTCCTACATCATGGTATACCTATGTAGGCAGTATACCAATGTATAATGTACACCTATGAGTATATTATATTGTAAAATATATTTATATCTATACAGTTTACCTACACCAGCTGTATATACTTATACATCTGGTACGGTGTTGATTTTTTATTTTTATTCTCACCCCATCACACTACTTTCTTTTATGACTCGTCGTACTCATAAGCATAACCTATACGGGGCACACGAACAGTGATCCCTAGTATACAATACATGTACACGCTCAACCCGCTAACTAATCCTGGTAAACAAAATTCCAAACTGCAATCTGTCATCCTCACTTAAAGTTGTCAGATAAAAGGAAGAAACAAATTCACTGAAACCCGCATTTTTAACCACTATACAAACATTTGTGTATACTTTCTCTGCGCTTCATACGCGTAATGTTTAACTCACTTACTCACACACACAGGTACGGGCACGTTTTATAAATGTAGTTTTAAAGTGTGGTACGAGACTTTCGACAAACCAATTGTGGTGACCATGGTTCGATAATACGCACACACGTGAGATACGTCCAAAACGAGTGAAATTATATGGCATGTCATGCGGTTTGGATTCTCATCAGGAGAAAAGAAAAACTTTATCGTGGAAATTATCATTAGCATATCTTTTATATGAGACAGTGTATACTTTTTAGTTTTTCACTTAATTATTGACATTACAATTTACGTACACTATAATATTTTGTGTTTAAAATTATTTGCACAATATAATGACAATATTAAACGTTTTCTCACTATATATGATTATGTGTACAATATTATTGTTGAAAATTTAAAAAATATTAATATTACAGTTTTCATTATTTCAAATTACCTATAATAGTTCAAACTTAAAACTACTGTGTGTGTGCAATCTAATGCAACTTTTTATTATCATTATTATTAAAAATATTTGCAATCTATAGTAACAGTGCATAATGAGCTATTATTAAATGAGTCATTTTTAGCATAAAAGAAACCATATAATTAATAAATAATTTATTATAAACACTCGTGTGAAGAAATTGTTGACTAACAAGTAATAATAGGCAACAGCACCTCAATTTTATTTTAATTTATTTATTGTTAAATGAGTTTCTGTACATCGTTCGATGAATATTTAAATTAATACTAGTTTTGTGTTCATCAATTTATTTTCCATAGTAATATTGATAAAGGATAACATTTGTTAGAAGTGAGATAAATGGGTCGAATATTATCAACTTAATAAGAGCTCTAAATTTGTTAATTTAACAGAAAAGTTGTATACTAATATGTATGATGCATAATATAACGATTATTGTTTCAGTGTTTGATGTTTGATTTGGTAACTTGAGAATAAGTTTAGTAGGAAATAGTATTTAAATTTGAGGTGATGTCAGAAATTTGTTTTTGCATAATATTAGTACCTATCGGGATTTAGATTGTCTTTATTAACATTTTTATTCTTTCGTATTGAGATGGTGATTTGCTGCAAAATTGTTGTACGTTTTTGATAACCATGCATCCATGATGTATGATTACCATTTCAGATAACGCATTTCAACATTTGGGGAGAGTATCGAGCTTTTGGTCAGGTAACAAAGCTGTGACCGGATTTTCTGATACGATTGTTGCAGTAAGACCTAGCGTGACCGTAGCTTTGACAATTTAAACATTAAGATAGGTAGTTACTAGTTTGTTACCTCTATAGGTGCTTCGAATTGTATTTTTACTCAACATACAGATTTAAATTCAATAAATATTTATTGAAATTGTTAAGTGTTAAAACATGTTCACATAACTATAGTCCGTACACGAACTGTGTTTATCGTAGAATAATTATTCGATCTCGTTTTTGTAATTTCTTGGCCCACATATATCCCGTGCGCCAATTACCGGAATAGTCCTTCGGTGCGGTTCTACTCAAACAAGAAAAGTAAGTTTCTAAATGTTTTATTAAATGTATTATTTAAATATTACATTTGCGCGAGCATTGTCTTGTGAAGCGATTCCATTTAATTGCACTCTAAAATGTAATGTTATGTATAAGTGTAATGTGTAATTGTGGTTCAACTTTATATTAAACACCCGAAACTTAAATAGTTAAATCACAATTAAATTAATAATGGACTAATATAATAAATGGTTTAAGTTATGCAATGTTCATTCAACCTAATTGTATTATAAGGATTTTAATGCACTGATCATTTTGTGTGTGTCGTTCAATTGTCCCGACATTATTCTTTAGATTTGAATATAAATAAACAGTCTTTAGTATTTCATCACGTTAGGTTTATGGCATAATACAGAACAATATTATTACTTTCGATTAGCACTTTCAGAGAGCTTAACGTATTTAATTTCGTATTTCCATATGACCATATCGATTAATAATCTTAAAAATATTTTAATGTGCATTAAGCATATTATAATATAAAATCTCGAAATCCTGACCCAAGGTAATTTAACAGTTATATTTAACAACATTGACGGCGAAGCCGAGGTATAATAATATTTTTGTACTTTCTAAGTAATAAACCCACATCTTGTATATTAGTACAAATTTTTTTTAAACAGACACTTATCCATTAATAAAAACTTCCTACATTAATATTTTTTATTATTATTATTATTAAATGATGCACGATTTAATGCGTTTTATTTATTGCTAAAATGTACCCATTTGAATGTGACTGGAGGCTATATGCTTGTATACCGTAACAATAGTATAAATAATACTGCTAACATGCCGAAAATAAAGATAACACGTCGTGTCGTAAGCACTCAACAAATTATATACTTAGTGAAAAAACGCAATTTCTAAACCCTATAATTCGGTTGTGGATATCTTATACCTGTATAATAGTTGTTTGTGAGCGAATTAAGTAAAATTTGCAAATATATACCTACGTAGGTATTATTAATAAACGTAATACTATAGTATACTAGTATTTATAATCAATGGTAATGCTGTTTTGACCAGACTATATATTCAAGCGTTACCGTGATTCCCAAAAATTAATAACCATAGTAATAATGACTACAAGATTTCACACGGATCGGTGCACTTATTTATAATGTATGTATTTTTAGCGATAGCCTTTCCAGAGATTCTTTATATGAACGATTTCCACACGTCACGAAGAAAGACGTTAACCATGGTTTCGATATATTATGTAGGAACTAAAATAGTGTTAGTACCTACGTAGATACAATAAAACGAATGACTTTTTATACGTTGTTCAGATGTTGTCTTAAAAACCGATAACAGAAAGATTTTGTGTATGTGTGTATGTGTGTGCAAGTCAACCAACAAACGTGTCCTGTCCCGAGGCGTGTGAATAAGTCAAACTCCACATATTTTACAGTTCACGAGTACATCTTTGGGTCAGGTCGTGTACAAACTCAAACAAGCATGTTCTTAAATATATACTTATGTATACCAATGTATAAATTATTTTCAAAAATAATATTTTGCATTAAAAGTATAAAAGCATTAAAATATTATACACTAATTCAGCGTGAATTAAACAGCAGAGTTATAATTTATTGATTAGTGTACTTTTGCTCGATGTAAAATATTTAAATAAAAAAGATTAATTGAAGAAATCTAACGAGCAAGTCAGATTACAATATCAAGCATTATAAAAAGTTAATACTAATAAAACATAGTTGAGCTAGGTACATATTATTATTATATGGCTAAACCGGCTATAATGCAGGTCAAAAGAATAACACTCCTCAAATGTATAATTGTAATAGTTTCAAATTGCATCGACTTGAACCTTATTGTATATTATATTTTATATTTCCACGTTTCAGTCTGTTATCGTGTAGTGGCGTATTTAGAAAATTTTCACGGAGAGGGTCCAGCTCATTTTCCAAATACTTTCAAGTGAAAAGTGGGGTGTTACGTGCTGCCCCTGAAAATTCTTTTACAGGGGGGCTTCGTTACAGAATATATTAATATATATATTAGATGTTTAGATTGGTATTTATGAGGCCAATTGTGAGGGTCCGGACCCCATGACCACCTCCCCCCCCCACGTAAATACGCCACTGTTAGCATGTAGGTATGCAAGTTTAAGGTTAATAATAATTATTAACCACTTCGCCGGTACGCGTTAAAAGCATGACTTCTGATTAATGACGAATAGTATATATACCTCATATAATAAATTATTATGTTTCTACACGTCATGTTAAACAATTATTGAATTATCAACAATTTTATATTCAAATGGTTACCTATATTAAACTGAAAAATGTTACTTGTAAAAATAAAAATATATATACTTGTAAGAAAATAATAACACTCCCATTATAAATATTCGTATCCGCAGACTTGTTATTTTTATAGATGTTTTAATTTCCAAATTTTTTCATTTATTTTTGTATTATTATTAATTGGCTTCAACTACAAGTTTACTAGCTTACATTAGATAATTATATTGAAAAATCTACGTATTATTTTATCGAAGCAAACAATTCATTACCTATGTCGGGCTTTGTATTATTATGAATTATAAAAGTTTCTATTGTAGTTTTAGGAGCCTAGGAGTCTAGACAATTACAGGAGTCTACACATTATATTATTTTGATAGTTTCTAAACATTATAGTAATTATGATACTCGATAGGTAACATCAGTAGTCACTTATTTTAAAGTACCTACCGTATTTTATACATAAATATTGTAATCACAAGTTTAGTGAGGAAAGTTATATGCACATATAGAATTTGTATTTTGTATAGGTCATAATAATAATTGTGTACCCATTGTATACATACCATAGTATTTGACAGTATTGTAAAAACACATTAATTACTATTCTACGAAACTGTATAACTGTATAATAATAATATGCACAAATTGATCACAGTATGAAAATCATATAATAAATTGTCGATTCATACTGGTCATGAGTACGACAGCTTTCACTCGCATAAAGCATAATAACTAAATAATATTATGTCCTTTCGTTTTTACATTATCGGTGTAATTAAAATTAAATGGATACGTAAATGTTTAATCATGTTTAAAATGTCAATTGTAAGCATTTTTTGTATTAGCATAATGAATGCCATCTCGTTACTATAATAATAGTAGTAAACATTATAGAACTCCAGAACTAATGTTGTATTTTATGATCGTTTGTTTGCAGGAATGACATGGAAATGTGTACAATCAACATGTGTTTTCGAAACTGATTTTGGGCTGTCAATCAACTGTGGTCTAAAAAAGTCGGGATTATTTCGTGTGAGAAATCTTGGAGGCCTTAAAGGATACGTCGGAGTCGGTAAGCGTACTTACCGTATAAATGCATTTGAAATAATTTTTAAATATACATTTTATCCAAGCAATAATTATAGGTTTATTAATAAAGGTGAGAGGGTACTATTATAAGTTTTATCTATTTGCCAATAATTCATCGACTTCAAATACGTCGTGAACAATTTATCACAAACAATTCATAGTGATGTCAATTCATTAAGGTCAAATTCATCGAGAACCATTATTAATTAATTAACAGATATTTTAATCTAAACAATTTCATTAATGTGTATATCATTAATCAATCAATATTATATGTTCTCAAAATGTTTATAACTATGAAAAATTATAGTTATGAGTATGAAATATAAAAATCATTTTAGATGAACCATCGTTAGAAAGTATTATGCTTCTATAAATATGTCTAAATAAGAGAAAATACATAAAAGAAGCTATGTAAATTGCTCTGCACAATCGTAGCAGTTTGGAGTGTACGCAGACATTAAGAAGGTTTTTTTTTTAAATTTTGGAAGACACAAATTTATGATGAACCTTGATGCTTGAATTGAATTTTCAAACTTGCTGACTTTAAAAAAAATAACTATCGACATATATCAAAATAAGTCGATAATTTGAAATGTCAATAAGTTTTTGCTCAAAAAGTTAGAACATATTTTAAATACCTATTATATCATGTGAATATTTAGACAATGTTATAGTATAAATATTTGAAGAAAAGTAGTATCTACTATTATTACTTATTGAATTACAACAAAACAATAAAATCATTTTCATCAAAAACTGATACAGAGTTCTTTTGTTTTTTTTTTTTTAACTTTTACTTATGACTTTATGAGTTATGACCCACTAAAGTATCAACTGGATCTAAGTTTTTACAAGAACCCGTCCAAGAGTTGTAGATAGAAGAATTATTATTGCTTCAAAAGGTAATACCAAAATAAAAAATACATATTTGAATAACTAGTACAAAGCTATTAAAGTACTTGCAGCTTGAAATTATGAGCTATATCTACATTTAAAATTGATCGTTTTAAAAACATTTAAAGTAGATGGAAAACTTCTATGTATTAAGCTTAAATAAATGTCCATAATGCTAGTTAAAATTAAGTATTTTTTTTACATTTAAATTATCTAAGTAAACATAATTGAGATTTCTAAACAAATATTAATATCATAATAACTATTATAACTGGGTCATCAATTTAAATGAAAAATATGTAACTTGCACTTAAGATTTAAAAATAATTTTACCATTCTGAAATTCAATACTTGATATACCAAATATTTTGATATGCAACCCGACAAAAATAGTTTACCGGACCGGAATGTTTATAATAATTATATTAAATATCTAGTAGGTACCTACGTTTTAATGTAATCATATTTAAAAGCCGGTATTTTAGATTCCAAATGGAGTGATTAAATTATTAATTTTACAATGGTGTGCTTTTTTGTGGCTGTTTTCAACTTTTGGAGCACTAAAAATGATTAGATTTTTAACGTCAACATCTTTTCTGATAAGAATATGAATCTAGATAGTATTTTGAGTAGTCAAAAGTAAAAATTACTGGTAAATAATAAATATAATAATAATTGGGAAAAATACTAATAGAGAAATACTGAGATTTTTACACAAAACAAGTTTTTGAAATATTATAATACTATCAAAACTTCGATCGCATTGAGTTTTTGACACGTACCTACCAAATGGCAAATAATAATACATCGAACTCTCATTGTATAATATTATGGTTTTCAGGCATACAACTGGCCGATGAACTAGGATTCAAGGAGTCGCTTTCGACTCTGGAACAAAATAGTAAACGTCGTTCAGTCAATGGTTTTCCAGTGCCGGGATCGTTCGAACCTCTGCAGTCCGTACCGCAAAAGAACAACCCCGCAGTAAGTATATTATACAACATAATACGCACATTTCACATTTATCATAGGTATGAAATATTATCATACTTCTGAGTTCGAAATTATAAGTTGGATAGTATTTTACCTAACGGTTGTGGTTGGGAAATGTATAGACATAGATTTACGTATACCGCGATAATAAAATATACCCATGTCGTATTCGCCTCGCGATCATTCGCCAAATCCTTTGTCACTTTTTATTATTATTCCCTAATACTTTATATAATATATTCTCGTCCGATATTCCAGTCACGGTGCTGCGAAGTTCCGGGATGTCTTAAATTATTCAGTTGGCACGGGCTATGAAAAAATACGACTAGTGCCTGTTCTATATACCACTGCAGGTTATACTGTCGAGGTACCAACACGGAAACACGAAACACCGTCTCCAATCGATGTTTAACATAGTAAATTATTCGATACGTTTTACAATATTTTCATCGTGATTTAGTTGTATTATACTTTTTCATTGTGACATTATTTTTTATTCTTTAAAAAAAAAAACTCTGGTTATATTAAAATTAAAATTGCAATATCGCCTGATTTTCAAATATTGTTTTTAGACACATCTCACTCACACTGGAAAAAAATGTACACGGCTACACTTACAGCAGTTTACTATTGTGAAGATGTAAGACTTACAATACTTTACAATACTTTCTTGGAATGTGGTTACCTATACATTGGTGTGTGTTTTTATTTATTTATTAATTTTGGTCTGTCAGTAGGATCAGTAAAAATATTAAATACTTCAATCTTAAACGCTAAGGGTAGTTTCTGGTAGAAAATTATATCTACGTGACGTGGGTGTGGGCGAGGGGGGGGGGGTCAAACAATGCTTATACAATGCACTATACAGCAGAGCGACTTCCACAATTATTTTATAACAACTTTTTATACCTAAATAATAACATTAATGTATAATATCCTTAAATTGTCACATTTTAATTTAAATCAATATTTTAATAATATTGTAGTACATATTTTAGGAAAATAATTATTTGATTTATCAACCACTAGCTGATCCCGTGCACTTCGTTGCCCGTTAAATGTACCAACTATTTATGACTCGAACTTTGTACAATTCGTTATTTAATAGTCGGTGTATGGTGTTCAAAATGTATCTTAACTTTTCCGTTTCCTGGAATAAAAATTATGATTTGCAGCGGTATATTATCAGGTAGGCAATCTACCTACGGTAGATCGCGGACCCCGTGCTGTTTGTACGTAGGTGTATGATTTAACTCTAAAGTATCAAAGTTATACCAAGTTGGTAGCATTCCACCTGTGGTGGATTAATATAATCAATTAATACAAAATCCTAACCTAACATAACTACTAATATCAGATGAATAAAATAAATCAAATTTAACCATTCCTAAATTAGTCTGTCTATTCCCAGATGTTTAATCTACACACTTCATTCATACCAAGCTGAACCCGTGCATTCCGTTGTCCGTAAAAAATTGCAACTTAAAAAAATTATGATTGTTTAACTGTTTTTGGGTGTAACTTGCTACA
>NC_042495.1:58445116-58452628 GCF_005508785.2 Acyrthosiphon pisum
AAAAAATTATGATTGTTTAACTGTTTTTGGGTGTAACTTGCTACAATGTTCAATAATTTGATTTGGTGCTAGCTTGTACCTGATCTGCCCAAATAACCAATAATAAATAAATACTAATTTCTACTGTAGACTGTAACCAATGGCAACTATTTAAAAAATAAATAAAAATAAAATTTCCAATTTCCATCGTGAACCTCAAAATCCCTGTTTGAGCACCTCTTTTAAAATGCAAATTTCAACAAATCCTTTCTTAGTGCCCGATGAAATTATTATAAAAATCTATCCTCGAAATTTCAAGTCGATTACTCAAATAGGTTCGGCTCTGCGTTGATTATTGGTAAAGTACACTTTCCTTTATATAGATAAGCGTTTACCTTTTTTTTAAATGCTAAAACAATTTTTTACTGCTTATTTGATTTCACTGTGATTATTTAGTATTTTGTTGATACATATACCTACGGTTTTATTTTACGTATATGAATTTCATTAAAAATATATTTCCAACAAAAGTAGAAAAATTAAACGGGAATTATGATTTACATAACTTGTATGTTAAATTTTGTAGTTAGGCGTCAGCTAATCCGTGAGAAACTTTTGGTCCAGAATTTAATTTAGTGTATGGAAAATAAAAAAATTATATAAATGAGTACCTACATTTATTGTCTATCTAGTAACTACTAATAAAAAATCGTCAAAGATAAATATAGATTAATTTCTTTCCACAACAATATGTGTAAACTTACATATTAAGTTAGGACACCACACTCAACGAACGTGTTAAATTTTTGGTTTGTAAACGCATTCTAATACAACGAAATTAATTAAAATTACATACAAATTTTTTTTTTTTGTTACATTAATTTATTATACAATCTGTAAATTTATTTTTTTAACAATGAGAATAAGCGCTGTGAGATTTGATGGATTTGTAGGCTTGAGAGAAAAATCCATCCAGTGATGGAACTTCATGACTAATTTAACATACACAATTTAAAAATAATTTTGGAAACTTTTTTATTTCTGTGCCTACCTATTTTTAACGTTGGCTATGGATCTATTAAACACTCATAGTTTGATATATTTTAATAGGTACTGCATGTTAGTATGAATTTACTTAGAAGTTTGAATAGAAGTAAAGAACCGTTGTAAAATCTTAATACAAAAAATTATAACTATATAATTATATTCTTGTTGCTGGTAACTGACTGACAGACGGGCATAACAGTGAATGGGGATATAATGTTCCAAAATCCAAACTAATGTTTAGAAAGAAACCTAAAATGAACGAAATTGTTAATTATCTGCAGTATAACCTAAATAATACTTAAAGTCGCAAAATTAGTTACAAAGTGACTCATGATAATATACTTATAATAGTAATATAAATATATAATCAATAATTATTATGAACATTTCACTTGTCTTGTAACACCGAACATGTCTGCAAAATAATAATGATTTTTCACAGTTTTGATGATATTCCTATTATTGTATAATATTTCTTATACATAACTACCTACTTATAATTTTTTTTTCAAATATTTGTAATTCTCATCAGTGGAGCGTAGTTTTGATACCTTGAGTACCTATAGATTACTGATTACGAGTAGGAACAGTCTTACTTGTTCTTGTCTTATTGGTAATAATTACTAAATAAAGATGCTCGATAAATTTCACGTTGACGATATTCCTAACATCAAAATTAGTGAAAAATGTGCTTTATATAACATACATTGTACATTTATATAGATGATAGTTGATACAGTAAATATTAAATGAAGAACGAATTAAGTGATTTTTATTTAGATGTTTTTATTTTATGTATTATATACACTGTACATTAGCACCTAATAGTGTAAAGTGATGTGAATAATTTACTGGATGGCACTGTACCTATTCCTTTTAGGTATCAGTCATCACTCATCAGACATCAGTACTTTTAGAAATGAGTGTATTATACAATTTAAATAAGATAATATTGTATCACTTTGAAGGGAATATCCATTATGATGATTTAATATAATACCATTTATAATTATGACAAACGCACTCGGCTCACTTAATTTGAAAAAACCTATCTCGACATGAATCATGAAATATAAATACTTTCTATTTTACGATCCGGTTTATACAATCACTCATTATTTCCAAAACTTTTAAATTTTTTTTAAAATATTAGTTTTACAATAATATAATATTATGAGATGTCATTGCAAAACAATATTTTTGAAAATAAAAAAGATATTTTCTAAACATTTTTGTCGTTATTATTTTACATGTGTGACAATATAATATATATTTTTATATTTTATATTCCTAAACAAAATAGTTTTCAGAGTACTTCGATACAATCTAATTTAGAACTATTAGTTATAATTAGGTTTAAGTATTTAAAATTTAAATGAGTGGTATAGTGGACCAATAGTATACGGAGTGATTACCTATCCATGTGACCATGTGCCGAATTCTAAACGAACAAAACGGTACACACAATCAATTATTGACATATTACCATCCATAGAATTGTATTAATAGGTTCCAATATTATAATCATATAATAGTCTAAATTGTTATTAAATTAGTTACATAGTTGTATAATATATTAATATATTTATTAGTATAATATGACTAAAAAGTAAAAGCTATTTAAAACCATTTATTTACACGATTCCACAGCATTTATGTAAAAGACGTGTATAGGAAGGGGAATTCCGCAACGAACAGTGGTACAGTAAGTTTAAGTCGTAAACTCGTAACGATCGCACACGTTCAAATATTACAAGGCGGAAAACTACTTTGTAATCAAAATTAAACTTGAAAAACGTATATCCGACACGTGCAGTCCAGGGATCATGGTCACATTTTCCGAGAATTTCATATTATCAATCATATAATCGAATCTCTTGCATCGTATTCCAAATCCGTTTTCGGTCGTTTGCTAGGCTAGAAAAAAATAATAAATTCTCAAATGTATTCCAATATCGATGATTTCGTTCCGTGTAACCCACCACGCATTATACAAAACTATCAATGTATCATCTTAATTTTGTACGTGTGTCTGTGTGTTTTTACTTTTCAATTTATTATGTTGGCCGTTCAGTTTGTTGTGCAACACGGACCTATAATGCCGCCACAGTGACGCATATGTCTACACTGTACATATTATATTGTGAGAATACGTCCTGCAGAAATACGTTTAAATATGTAAGATAAAATAATGTACAAACTCAACTGAGAAAAAAAATTATTTTAAGTTAAATAATGATTTCACCATTTCCAATTATAAACTTGCATCAGATTAACATTAATCTGTCCACCCAATCGTATGGAACATTTTATATTGTGGGTTTCATATAATAATATATCTTATATTATAATATAAAACAAATATGTAGTTACAAGCATATACTTTGTACGTAAAGAAAATTCATGAAATTCATAAAAATCAATAAATTAATTTCATTCTACTAATCAATGTTGTGATACACCTGATATTTGCACCAAATTAGTTTTTACAACGTGGATATACCTATTATCATTATAATATTATAATATATTTTGTATATTAAACAAATATATATATATATATTTTCAAATACATTAAATGTTATTTAATAAGTAGGTAACTTTTAAATAATACAATGTAATACACTATTTCATTCAGTAGGTAGAACACGTCATATTTTTTAGTTTTTATGGCTTAAAATAATATGATATGATATAAATATTAAATATACTTTTATAATTTTTTGATTTTATACTGCGAGCAAAATAATAAATATGCACAAATGCACAATAATAACAGCTGAATATTGACAATTGTCTATCTAATTGAATTACAAACGTCACATCACTACCTTTACGTTTACAATTATTCCACATGACGGCCACAGGTATTCGACACGAAAAAATAAAAATGAAATTTGCAAGCAATGATTGTTTATTCCAAACACGTCTAGAATAGTTTTCATTTTTTTAAATTTAAATTTAAATTTCTACAAAACCCCGTCTGGTAACAGGTGACGACACTGACGGTGATTAACATTGTGAAAAAAAAATGTCGTTAAAAATGTATGTGGCGCCTTTGCGTGTATATTTGTATAATTAAAACATTTTCCTAGGTCGTTAAAAAAAAGTCCTTCTCATTTTTATAACCTAGCCCATGCGTGTACGCGATAATTACTTTTTCGCTTCACTATAATATTGTAAGAATATTATATAATATTGTAACACGAAAACCTTTTCGTTTTATTTTTCCGCAGACGACCGCTGCAGCCAACAATGACAATCAAGACAGATCGGCTTACGCCAAGATGAACGGCAAGTCTGCTGTTGGCGTCGTCACGGTTCCGCCTTTCCGGCCACTCATGGCCGCGGCCAACAACATGGTACGCAATGTCAGACTGGCCGCTCAACAACAGCAACAGCAACAGCAACAACAACAACAACAGCGACTGCTGCAACAACAACCACAACAACTACAACAACCGAAACAGCAACAGCAACAACAGCACTTGTTGAAGCCACTACCCGTGCCAGCGTTCGCCGCCCTGCCAGAGTCCATAGCCAAAGTCGCAGTGGAGCCAGCGCAACCTTCGCCGTTCGCCGGTGGTCATCGGCAATCACCGATGGCTTCTGTGGTGAAGCCGATGGTCGGCCGACTGTCCGTGCCGCAGATGATGCAACCTGTTGTGCCAGTCGCTTTGATACAAGCGCAACGACAGACGATGCCTTCAACAGTTTTTATGACTCCATCGCAGCAGCAGCAGCAGCCAATGTTTATGTCACAGCAGCCGCAACAACCGCAGACGATGATCATGTCACAGCAACCGCAGCAACAGAAACAGATTATGGGGATAATGTTGCAGCAGCCCCCAGCAACAGCCAACGGTGATAATGTCTCAGCAGCCACAGCAACAGCCGACGGTGTTAATGTCACAGCAGCCGCAGCAACAGCCGACGGTGGTCATGTCACAGCAGCCGCAGCAACAGCCGACGGTGGTCATGTCACAGCAGCCGCAGCAACAGCCGACGGTGGTCATGCCACAGCAGCCGCAGCAGTCGCAGCAGCAGCAGCAGCAGCAGCAGCAACAGCAACTATCGCCAGTGTACTATCACAACGCCATGCAGCAAGCGGCCAACAGGCGTTTCAACGTAAGTGTGCAGCATATTAGCATCATAAGTGGAAATCCGTTAGAATTTCAGTGTTGGGGTCTAACATTTTTAACATAAATGTGACTATGTGAGTGGGAGGAGGTGGGCTTTGATCCCATACAACTAAAAATCTGTATATTTTAGGGAGGGTTAGTGGGATTTTTGGGGGGCTAAGCCACCTCAAGCCTTTCTCGATTTCCGCCAAAGGCTTTACAATTTATAGGTATAATCAGTTATTTTTACTGTTTAAAGCATAAAGGTACCTTGTACACACGTTTGCGCAATGACAATAGTACAGCAAGTTATTCAAAAATGACGTCTAAAAGCCATTAACCTCAATTCCTGCATTTGGTACAGAAACGCAGAAACAGTTATCAACAATAATATTTTATTTACAGTATTATAATATTATGCGTGTGAAACAGAAAATAGCGAAGTTGTATGTACCTAATTAGTATTTACGAATATTCAAATAGGTAACATAATAATATAACCATATCGTATATTGGCAACATCCATTTATCTGCAGTATATAACTACTGCATTATCTGCAGAACTGGCATTGTAAATAATTTTATATTGCCTAATAGTCTAATGTGTACGCACTACGCGCACCAGTAATAAATTAACCTTTGTCCGCCAATGATGATACTGAATAATAAAATACGATGTATGCCTACATTATACTTTTATACTGCTCTCTAGTCATCGCCATTTAGTTTTGACAATTATTAAACAGTTAGTTTTTGTGGAGTTATAAAGAGGTGAGGAATAAAACTTAGGGTGTCTAAACACTTAGTTGAGCAAATATCTTTGTTTCCACTATATTATACGAAGAACGTACGTCACATCTCGTGTTGGAATAACCGCTGAAATAACATGCACTAAATCGATTGAGTTTTTTATTATTTTTAAATCTTATATATAATAGGGTATACCTTTATTTATAAGTTACCTTCATTTCAAAACGTTAATAGATACGTGTTTCATTTATTTTTCAAACAATTGGCTTATATAAAATATCAATTTCACGTTTTTCGAACTTTGAAAGTTCACAGGCCACATCCATTAATGTATTATTATAATAAATTGTATAATTAAATATTATAGGTAGGTACTTATATTTTATGCATTTTTAATTTTCCTCGTTTCTTTGTTTATAATGTGCTTATACATTACCAAAACTACCAAGGTATATTTGATTTCATACATTAACTTTCAGTTATAATCGCCTTGTATACATATATCAACATAATACATTCTAAATTGAGTGCTTTAGTAGGTATAAAATATAATAATATGTAGGTATTACTAAAGTAAAGTTAATTGAAAAAAGTATTTGAATAAAATGCCCCGTGTGTTACCACGAAATAAAGATCCATTATCTTTAATGTGTCCTACATAGTACATATTATAATTAATCTATAATATTATGGATTTATTATAAGACGTAGGTGCCAATGTAATATAGTGTAAGCTTACTGTAACATGCGTTTTTTAATAATTTTTACTATAATATAAGCATTAAATCTATTTATACAATTGTAATTAGTATAAATTAGTTTTTATAATGAACCTTTTAGTAAATAGATACCTAGTTACCCACTGAATAATCCTATAGAAAATGTAAATAATAAAACTGTGATTCAGTAATATTAATTAAAATTCATATTAGATAATTTAATATAATATTATAATAATAATTGATTTTATTATTTCTGTTGTAATAATATGAAATTTTGTTACATTTATTAATGTATTAATAATTTTGGCGTAGATTTGACGGGTGTATAATTTTTCCGAAGATACAAGATTCTAGTCATATTGCTTTGCTTATTGAAATTTAGAAAATACGTAACAATTTATTATCCTATTTGTTGAATTTGTTCAAATTCTTCAATTATATTATAATATGTAAAAATTATATTTTACGATGGATCGTATTTCTGCGATTACTCTCGGTATGTTACGCGTATTCTATCTAATTTTAGATTCTGAGCGAAGGGATGATTATATTTATTTTAAAACGATGTGTTTTTTTTATTTTTTTATTTTATATTTGTGTCTGTCGTCACCGTTTGGGGCAGTAAAACTGCGTTGATTTCCTTCAACAGTATCTTGTTGGATGGGAATGTGAATCTAGTTGGTGCATTTGGGAGGTCAAAATTTAAAATTCCCAACAGTTTTTAAAAGCACCGGGAAAAACAACATAGAAATTAATAGGACGCTACACCAATATGTGTTGTATCCGTCTTATAAAATATGTACAATTTTTCAAAAAGTGTTTTGCGTGGGAAAGAACCGAGAAGCTAACAATCATAACTAAGAAACGAAATTTGCACCACATAAAAAGGAGAA
>NC_042495.1:58452678-58477327 GCF_005508785.2 Acyrthosiphon pisum
CTCCTTTTTATGTGTGCAAATCTTGTTTCTTAGTTATGACTGTTAGCTTCTTGGTTCTTTCCTGCGAAAAACAGTTTTTGCTATGTTGTAAGACGGAAACAGATTACGATACTCGCTATCTGGTAAGAGTGAATTTATTTTGCATTGGTTTTGCGTCCGATGATTTTTAACATATTATTGTTCAAACCGTTTTCACGTCACCGTCAGCAATGAGTCTGTGTTGGACTCGGAAAACGCGATCATCGTCGTGGGACTGTTTCCCTTTCGATTCTCGATCAAATCGTTGTCATGACGTCGTCTTCCACAAATGCGTATTATTAATATCACTATATATTGTGCGCGGTGCGATTAATTCTAGTGGAACGAAACTTGTACGTATTATTATATCTAAACAGATATGATAATATAGAACGAGGTATTTACTATATTTTATGATTAATATATGGTATTATATTTGTGAACCGCATTATTTCCAGTCTGCTTAAACACGTCGCCAATTTCCCGGCGATTAAAAGCCGAGGTAAGACGTGCATGATTAGTCATCTCTGTAGGTACCTACATTAATCACAGATTACTAGTAAGACTCAATAACGTTATTTTTTTTGTTTTCATTGATCCCAAAAACACCCGGTACCTGTGGCCGTTAGTTGTAGTTAGATATTTTTTTAGTTTTTTACAAATATAAAATAATTAATATAGGTACTTATATGAATTAAATTAAAGGTAATCAGTAGAATGACAATATTATTGAAAGACTAATTCTTATAGTAACTAAGATCTAATGATATAGGTTTTCATGTTTTTTTTTTATATTGTGTTGTATAGGCCTGTGAAGGTTTTATCATCTTGGTGTTTTCTTTGGTTTCTGGTCCCAACGCAGTGTCAGTGATCGGAACCATCCTGATATTTTGTCGGTCTCCCTCGTATTTGAGGCATTCCGTTATTATATGCCTCACAGTCAGCTTGACCCCAAAGACTTTGCGAGTGGAGGTTTCTTCCTTGGCCATTTGGTACCCATGCTTAAGTCGTATGTGTCCAATTCTAAATCGATTCTTCTTTTATTTTAAGATAACTGTTTATCCACCTGTTTGTAGTTCTTTAAAACTGTGTTTAATTTAATAATTTGAAAATTCCATATACTGAGCCATTTATTGTTAATCATCTCTTTTATATGATTTTTAAGTCATCGTAGGTATAGGCCTGGTATAAGTGTTTTTACCGCATTAGAAGTGCCAGTTTTGGCCTGTTGGTCGGCAACTAATTTCCTTTGATGCCCGTATGCCCGGGAACTCTCATGAGAATAATTTGTTTGTTTTTAGTTAAGGCGTCCGGTGCCAATGTAATTTTCTACACGAAAATACGATCCACGGGAATAATAATCCTTCTCTGTAAAACCATTCGATATTTTTTTTTTAACTAATAGAGGGTTATATTCTATAGGGCGCATTAAATTCCGTTTTTCAATATTTTAATCTCAAAATGTATGATATGTCTTCAAAAATAATACAATTTTAAGCGGTTTTTACAAATAATTTTATTATACCATTATCTATATTGTATATGAAGATGAATGTTTGGGCAGTGTGTGTGTGTCCTTTATGCATTCCTAAACCGTTCAACCGATTTCGACGAAATTTGATTCAGAGATAGATTAGACCTCGGGGAGAAGATAGGCTAATTCAAAAATGGTACATTTGAGGTTCAACCAGGGGAGGTTTGAGCAAAACAGGGATTTTGAAAGTTACGATGGATATGTTTGTTTGTAAATGGTTTTTATAATAATAATTATTGTTAATGTGATGTTAATGTAATTGTCACTTGTGGTCTGTAACCTAAAAATTTACAAAAACGACGTTTTCTCAGAATATTACTTTATGCGTGGTTATAATATAATATATTATTATATTTTTATCTCTTTACGTTTACTCGAATTATAATCAGATGTATTTTATTGTAAGTTGTAGAAAACGGAAATCATATATTTATATTCCAGACATTTTTTGTTCATATAAAAATTATACTCGCTCACAAATTACCTACGCAAGAATAAAACCTTTCCGTAACGAAGAAATCATAATATGTTTTAATAAAATGTTCTTATATTTTAAAAATTACAAAAAAAAATTTAAACCACTGAATAAATGTTTTAAAAATATAATGAGTTTTTTGACCCTTGAGATGAAAGTAATTATAAATGTAGGTATATTGAATATATTATAAATATAAAAAGAGCTTGTTAATTGAACACATTATAAGCATTCACAAGTTTAAGTTTAAATTATATTTTTTCTTGTACTACTTCACCATAATTTTTAAATTTGTATTGAAAATACCTCAAACTTTCTGAAAATGACTTGTTCTAAGTTTATCTTGTAATATATATTTAATATAATATAATATAGTATATATTTATCAGTATTTTCATTAAAAACTAAAATTGAATATTTTTTAAACATTTTTGCTATAGGTATTTTAAAATATTTTTTATATTTTTATATTGTAAGACATTTATTTTTTAAATATCTTAAGCAAAGAGTCTTTATAATCGCTTTAAAGAATTAGTATACTTAAGTAAATACCCATGGAAATAATAATTCCATAATTCGTTTTTTTTCATGAACACAGCCAGTCACTGTTTAATTAATGGTAAGATTGCCAAAAAAATGTAATAATTTATTTGTAAGTGCATTATTGCAATTTTGTTGAGAAAGTAAAAATTGTATGACCCCGATTCATAGAATGAACATTCTTCGTAAGATGAAGTCTAATTAATATTACCAGGCTGCTGAGTACCTACATAATTCCTATAATAAAAATACATTTAAGTATGATTATTGTATGATGACAACATATGAATTATTGGGTGATCAACACTTTATGCTGATGTTTATTTATGCATGACTGGTTGTGCATAACGTTTTACCAGGTGGAATCAAATTCCTTTTTGGGCGTCGTCTATCTATAAGTGAATTTTATGTCTTTATTCATATATATTTTTCACTATTTCAATCAATAATTTGCATTTTCATTCGGTTAACAACTTCATTTTAGTAATAATTACCTATATACTTATTATTTGTATAATTACTAGACGTGACTGGGCCTAACAGCGTCGATAGTGTTCATTGACACGAATGTGATCAGTGATCACTTTGACAGTTTATAGTCTTGGTATATTGTAAATAAAAAAATATGCTTTATTATACAATAACGGACACCTACATGCCTAATGACATGTGTGCCTGTGGCTTTCTATAGAAACATAATCCCCTCTGGCAAATCATTAAATGCACATTATTTAAATATAATCGTTTTATAGTTTGAGCTAGTCATAAATAAATTCATAACATGCTACGTGGAATATTAGTTGTGTGTGTCTTTTATTCTTTTTTTAAAGAGTGTGCTATAAATTCTGATTTGAAAATGATTGTAAATAAATTAAATAGTTATTGATACGAATATTATAATTTATAAGAAGTTTTTCAATAAAATATAACTAGAAATTTCATTATTAATAGCATTTTTTGCAAACTGTTTTAAAAACTACCTCGGACGTCTAGTTAAATCTTAAATATATAAATAAAGTATAATTATTACAATTGATATTATTTTCATATTAAAAACATCTGTCAATCTAACAATACCCCCGGGTAAGCACTATATCAGTGTTTTATGTAGGTGTTAAAATTTTCAAAATAATTTGTCTTATTTTGAGCTTTTTTTATAGACAGTAGACATTTTAGATTTAGATTTTTTAAATGTTATTTTCCTTAATTTTTAATAAATATACAAGGTTCCTCGTTATTAATATACCATTTGAAAAAAATCAAATATAAGTAGGCATGAGTTTTCTATAAGCCTTCAAAGTTCAATTTTTGACATAATTCGTCGAAATTACAGATTTATGCAAATCATTCTGTAGTTAAAAATGTATTTAATGCTCAACCTATATACCTAAAGATAACAATTTAAAACAAGGTTTCTCATCAGTACCAATAAATACTATCAACAAATCTACAAATCATATTTAAGTAAAGAATATTTTATTTCGTTTTATAGATATTTTAAGTTCAAATCCGAATGAAATTAAATATTTAAACGAAGACGGTAGGTATTTGAAGTTTCTAAACTCTAAAGTATATAAATATTATAATATATTAAACACACAATGAATTTTTTAAATGCAATGTTTTCTGAAAAAATAATTCAACTTACTGTATTACTAATAGTAAAATACCTTTATAATTTTAATAATAATGATATCATAAAATATACTAAGTAATATTTTAGGTTAGAACGTCTTCGCTCAAATCGTTATACAATTATATTATATCATTCCATTTAAATTTATCACAATCCACATACTTACATAACATTCGTTCGCCACTGTAAAGTAGTGGTACACACATGTACACCTTTTTATATATTTTAATTGACATATAAATTCAAAAAACTACTCAATGTACATAGTGCATGACGCGATTGCAAGTTATCAAAATATGAACATTATATTATTATACCTTATATTCTTATAATATAATTATATAGATAAAATAAAACTATACTATTATAACAGGTACACTATTTGGACAAAATTAAATATTAATTATGTTTCTGTAGCATCGATTATGGATACTTGTGTTTTAGGAATATTAATAAGGGGCCTACTCGAGTGTCTTTAATGAGGGACAAACAACAGGTCACGCGCAGGCCCCAAATTTATTTAGATGTTTAAATGTATGAGTTATTTAATATTCATGAAAATATTGTCGAATAATTTATTACATATTACAGGAATGTTAGGTACCTCGTGATTTTGGGGTTTTTGACACAATAAATTTGAAAATTTCACATTAATTGAAGTCTTGAAGAGAGTTATTAGACGAGTTATAATTATTTTGATGAACATTTTAAAATATTATGCTGGTAGTTATATATAGCTCCGTGAAATTAGCCGCACAATGTCAAAATTTTGACTCCAAATGTTGTAAATAATTTGTAAGTCATTTGTAAGCACAATTTGGTAATTTTTAAGTACAGCCGTTTTCAATTATCCTCAAAAGTTTGAATCACAGCTAACTTCCGCGAAACTTGGCCGTTTCAGCATTTCAAAGCTTTTGACTACTCCAAATCGTCAAGGGCAATTTGTAAGTATTTGTAAGCACGAATTTAGAATTTGTAAGTCATCCTTTTCTTATTTTTTCCTAAAAAGAAGTTGGTCAAAAATTAATAAAAGAGCCTAGTTAAATTAAAAAAATATCCTACAAGGATAAAAAATTTAAATAGAATAAAAAATCAGTTAATAAAAAAATTAATAATAAAAATAATAAAAATGTATATTAAATAAAATGTAATTTAAATAAAAAAAAAAGGTTAGTTTAATTAAAAAAAATTTCTAAAAAATTTCTCATCTAAAAAAACCTCAATAGGGTAAAACCCAGTTGAATAAAAAATTATATTTAGTATAAAATCGAATATTAATAAAAGGAGCCAAGATAAATTTAAAAAAAACTTAAGATCAATATATAAAAATAATAATATAATATTAATTATGAGATTTGTTATCCTATTAAGATATACTTTACTTTAACTGGGCTTTTTTTTATTAATTTTTAATTTTTTTTAGATAATTTTTTTATTTAGCTTTTTTTAACCTTTTTATAGTTTTTTAACCTATTAAGATATTTTTTAAATTTAACTAGGCTTTTTTATTTTTTTTATTTCTTATTAAATACAATTTTTTTATTCAACTGACTTTATCCTATTTAGGTTTTTTAGATTTAAGTTTTTTTTCTATTATGGTTTTTAAATTTAACTAACTAACCTTTTTTATTGAAATTACATTCTATTTAATATCAATTTTTATTTAGCTGATTTTTTATTCTATTTAAATTTTTTATCCTATTAAGTTATTTTTTTAATTTAACTATGCTTTTTTATTAATTTTGGGCCAACTTCCTTTTACAGATAATTAAGGAAGGGATGACTTACAAATTCTAAATTCGTGCTTACAAATACTTACAAATTGCCCTTGACGATTTGGAGTAGTCAAAAGCTTTGAAATGCCGAAACGGCCAAGTTCGCGGAAGTTAGCCGTGATTCAAACTTTTGAGGATAATTGAAAACGGTTGTACTTAAAAATTACCAAATTGTGCTTACAAATACTTACAAATGACTTACAAATTATTTACAAAATTTGGAGTCAAAATGTTGACATTGTGCGGCTAACTTCACGGACCTGTTATATATTTGATTATTAATTCGTTTGTTCAATTATTATAATATAATGGATAGGTAGTAGGTACTAACTATAATAATTTATCTAAGTCATCGCATAATGACTATATTTATTATAATTAATAGTGGTTATGATAAGTATACCTAATACGGCGATAAAAAATATATGTGGTAATATAATACTCATACTTTTAAGTCTGAGGTAGTTTTGTATTTTGTATTTTATTGTAGTATTTTGAACCAGTTCATTTAAATTTACACATAGAGCTGACGTTATTTTTATTTCATATACCTACTCTTAAATTTTATTGAATACATTATTTATTTATTTATAACAACTATTCTTTATTATTATTATTTAATTTTCAATAAAAGCGGTCATTATAATATATTTTAAAATATTTATATTATTTATTCTTAATATATAAATTAAAATACAAATAGTCTCAATTATTGTTAAGACTTTTTATTTATACCTACTGAAATATTTGCAATTTCTAAATATTCAATGTAGAAATAAATTTTTCAAGTTTCAATACATACCTAATCAACATTAAACAGCTTAGAAATGGTCAACAGGCATAACAAAACGTGTTTGAGTCTTAAAAATCCATAAATAATTTAGTCTATTATAATTTAAAAGTTAAAAGTGCACTTACATCATTTAATTTAATATATTATTATATTGATAATTATTTATCATATTATATTGTTGTATTGAAATCTAACAGTAAATTATTAATTAGCCAATGTTAATAATATTAATTAAGTGCAAATGTTGAATAAAATAATATTATACGTCTTTTACTTTACAAATTAATTAAAATTTAAATATGTACTTAACAAAGAGTTTTTTATTCAAGTTAATTAGATTATGATGTATTTGGCCAAAGAAATTATATGATTTAAAAATAATGAATTTTAATATAAATAAAAATATTTATAAAATGCATTTATTTTCTTTGAAATCGACAAATAAGATTTTGATGAACATTAATTACATACTCAATTAAAGAAGCGCACTGTTTGTTTTATCTCTTTGACCTCTTATACCATAGACTAAACGCATTTAAACCAAATAATTTTGTTTTATATTTTTACTAAAAACATTTTAGAGTAAAATCTCCCATTCTAAAGATTATAGAGAATAATATTTTATGAAATATCGATTTTCCAACTATAGTCTCAAATACTCAAAATAATGTTTTCATCATTTATAATACTTATTTAATTTTTTTTTGTTTTTTAAATTCAAACACAACGTTAAATAACAATAAAATATTAAACCGAAATGTTGAAATTTCAAAAACATAATCCTCTATATTTTTTATAATAGGTTTTTTACTCTAAGATTACTCAAAAGTTATAAACAATGATTTTACGTGAAAACGTTTTATCTATGTTATCGTGAGTCTGAGAGGGATAACATATATTGCACGGACATCCTCCTAAACATTTTTCATTTCTAGTTAAACATTATGAAATGTGAATAATAATTTTAAATTATGTGCTTAAGTTGAAAATAACTTAACCTATTGGTTAAAATATAGTATTCGTAAAAAATACACCACTCAAATTACCTGTTTTATTAAATCATCGGAAATGTCACAATTTTATCCATCAGCAAAATTAGTTGGTAACCAATTATTCCAGTAACGTTAAATGAAAAAAAATTTAAAATAAAAAAACGAAGTGATTTGCTGTTTAATTGATTTAAAAAAAAAATTATATAAAAATTTTTTGTAAACAATTACGTCGATTTTTTTAGTAATATTTTTATACAATATATAAATTTTAAAGTAAAATTATAAGATTAAATATCTAATTGTGTTTAAAAGCATAAAAACGTATTTTTAGTCAATGTATAGACTATAATAATATAGGACATCGAACTGTTTATAATATGTTATTATGTATAACTTTTATGTAGGCGAAGCGTTATAATATTGCGTCCTTACTCCAGTAAATACATGTTTTAAATATTATAATGTTTTTTGAAATGCATTTCAAAATAGTACAGATCAGTGTTTCACAATCTGTGGTTTGTGACCTCTGAGGTTTAATTTATCATTCTTTCATTAGTTATTTATGAACAACATACTCGTATTATAATATTATTATTCATAATAATACGGTTTGGTACGTTGCGATATCTAAAACTTACACACAGTTTAACAGTTATCATTTACAAATTACAGTATATTTATGTTTTTTTTTTTGTTACAAAATATTCTTTGTATATTCATTTGATTTTTGGATATTTGTGCATAAAATATTTAATTTTTATCATTTTATTAGTCACCTAAAACCTAAAAATGAATATCTAGGTATTAAAAAAATAGCCACTTGAAATCATAAGCTAATATCAATACAAACATTTTTACGATTTTCACTAATGAGTTATGAGTCAATCATAAATATAATATATTATATTTATATAATGCCTATAGACATATTATGACCGATTGAAACAATATTTCATGGACTATACATAGTAAACAATAATACTGTATGACCAAATCATATTATAATGACATTAAATAGACAAAATTACAATGATAGCGCACATCGTTTCTGTACCTACTGAATAGTGCATACACACAGGAGGTAGTGTATAAAAAGTAATAACTGTAACGGTAGTGAACAACAATTTGGTGAAAATAGAAAGCTGAAGGTTGGAAACTTTCATGTCTGGCATCATATAACGCGTCATCTATTTTAACATGAGCTTTGTGACGAAGTGACCCTACTCCAAAAATATAATATATACCTGTGCTTAATAAAGTTGACACTATCCTTTCTCCACTACACGCGTACCGTGCCTCTTTTCATATCATCAACTATATTACAATAATATTATATGCATGTTATATCATTATATTATAATCCAGCCAGCGATTCTCCATTAGTGCACCACTATAACAGTAATTTATCTAGGTTTATGTACAGTCCTTTGTAATCGGCCGTATCACATGTACTTTAATTTCCCGTCATTTCAGGACCGTAACATTTCGCCCATTTTGTTTTAAAACGCTGTGCATTTTATGCTCGCACTTTGTCCCACTCCACTCCATACAACCCCCATGGTATGTCCTATACTAATCCGCATCTATTAAAGTAGGTTTTTTAGTTATTTCTCAAATATTATTATATATTTTCAGGCCGACCCCGTATGACTCCACTGGCACAACGTATAAATTTAATGTTTTCACCCTCGTGATGATATATTGCTAATAAACACTACATTACCGATAATACATCTATACGTTTTATGTTTGACCTTTTTTTAATAGGCGTTCGGCCAAAGTCCACAAAACTCGGTAGACGTACGACCGATAATCGTGATGCCCACGGTGCCTGTGGCTGACGACCGGAAAAAGCAAATCGACAGTAATTCACCTCTGTCGAACGAAGTAGACCCGGCGTCGATGATGTCGCTATTCAATGTGGCCACCGCCAACAACGTGAGCGTCGAACAACTGGCCATGGCTCTCCGACAACGGCAGCAGCAGACGTTTTACCAGACAGCCACCGACGAAATAACCACACCTATGCCGACCACAACTGTTACCGCGTTACCTACCACCACCACCACTACCACGACACTACCGCCGCCAGCACTTACCTCAGCATACTCTTCGGACGAGCAACAGACGGTCGCTAAGAAAATCAAACCGTACAAGTCGAAATACGTGACCAGCCAAAAGGTGATGAACGCCCCCAAGGAATATTATCCCGTCGGATACGACAAGAACTTCGACGACAACTTTGTGTCCAAAGTGGACCTGCCCGACACGACATTCAGTTGCGGTGACCAGAAACATTTCCCCGGATTGTACGGAGATGAGGATTTGGGTTGCATGGTGAGTGCCAGATTATTAATAATAAGTATTAAGTATAATATAGGACATAGGTGTTCCAGCTTATATTAGGTTTATTGTGTTAATTGTGGAAATGTTTTTCAAGAATCAATTGATATCATTAATAAACTATGGGTAGATATACATTATTGCTTTTAAGAAAATATATATATATCTATGAAAGTACATTATAATAAAGACAATTTCAAGATATTCTATTTTTTTAAATTTATTTATAACAGTTAGTTTTCTAATTAATTTACAATTCTGACGATCTTCAGATGGGGTTGAGTCAATTTCTTTCTATCGAAGAAAGGATAATTAATATTATTACCTATAATTATTTTGATTGCATTGAATCGTTTTTTTTTCTTAGAAAAATAACTTAACCCATTCAACATTTTTAATTCAAAAAATAATATGACTATTATAATAGGTATTATCTATTATTTATAATATTTTTCAGTTTGCATAATAATTTGACAATTTATTATAACTATTGTTTTTATAATTTGATTCATAAATTAAATTGAGTAACTTGAATCTTTTTAAGTGAATTGAAAACAAATCAATGAGACGTATTTACAATTTATATTAATTATTATTTTTCGTTTTCGTTTTTAAATTGTATCTATACAGAAATCCAGACAGTACACATCAAGTGAATAATCTATAACAAATAAAAATTAATATATATGACAATATAATATTATCTTAAGTCATTACTCCTCGTTTGATGGTTAATCTGTAACAGGACTCTTTTATGACGATTTATTAATAGTTCATGTATGGACATTTATTTGTCACTTACCTACCGATAACGTATTGTTGTCTGCATATAATAAAATAATAAATGGATACGTGTACGAGTGTATTCTGTTCTTAGAGATAGGGAACCTATTCAGTAGTATTCAATAGTATATTATAATGAAAATGGATGACAGGATGTAACTGAGTTGAACATTCCTAAATGTAATCATGTTTTGTGCTCGTTCACGAGCAAATTGATTGATTTTATTTTATTTTGGAGAAATAGATTTACATCCCTGAAGAAGTTTTTATTAAGATCTATAGGTACAAAGTACATATTTGATTCACGTCCATTAGAATAAATTTTCACATTTTATACTTATGAAATTATATGAATTATAGATACCTATTAAAAATTCATTAATGGGAATTAGAAGCAAATAGGTTGTAACATAATATGCCTTAAGACATTTACCTCATAGCTTATTGTAAGTTACGTTAATCGGAATATAAATTGGCTTATATGAAAATTAAAAAAATTATCATAATTTTATGATGGACCGACGTCCATTAACTACAATCGCTAGGCGTATTATATTATATTGGTTTAATTTTTTCTCAATTTTTAAAAAATTGAACATTAAATCACCTAAACTTTGATAACGGTTCATTACGTATTAACTCTATAGACTTAAGATATTTACCTTAAGATATTATATTATAGGTTTCTAAAATATATTATCTGTTTGAATACAGATAAAATTAAATTAATTATACGGGTACACTTAAATATTTGAATTTCTATTGGTACATTACTTAATATTGAACAAAAACTTAACATTTAAATGCTCAACTTCTCATAAAGCGGAGTTTTTAAAATTGAGTGCAATACTTTATTAAACCTTGTCCTAAATGTAAATGTAACATGAAACGTATTCAGCGACTTTAAAATATATATCATTATATAATAAAATGTTTACATTTCTGATACAAAAGCCTTAATTGAAATGAAACTATAATTGTTCAAATTTAGAAAGGAAATAATTGGCATAATCAAATCAAACACAACATTGTAATATAATGACATAAATTATTGGAATTAAATATTATATATTTTTAGTTAAATTCATTTTTTAATAATTAAGTTTCAAAATTATATTTATATCATTTTTAAATCTCATCATGATATTATGTAAATCTATATTCTATTTGTATAGATGTTCGTTTGTATAGGGATTATATACTTTGAAACTATTGAACTATTTGGCACCAAATTGTCCACACATTCCTTGACACGCAGGTTAGTTTTTAATATGATGGCTCACGAAAATTGAATATTTTTTTGTTTACATATTATAGGGTTGTTTTTGTAACAGAAATAAAACAGACTTTCATATAATCTATAAATATATGAAAACTAATGTATATTTGTAGCTTACTTATATTATAATCAAGAACTATTTGATCGATTTTGACGGAAATATCAAATTGTTTTTAGAGATATCAGGAAAGTTTAGAGAGTAGTTTGAACCACGTTCAAAATTATATCAAGACATTGCTATATCCAATCTTCCGTAAGATAAATTTACAAAAGGAGCTGGGAAGTACATTAACGCCAATTTCCCCATGAATCGAGGTACACTAAAACCGAGATATACCTTTATGGCCACGTATTTTATATTTGTTTATTTTTTTCGCGGTTGAAGTCGGGTTGTATAGTTATACAGTATTTAATTTAAAAATCAATATTAAGCGTAGCGCACGGATAATATTTTCCAAAAAAATCTTTACTTGCAGAAAACATATTACTGGTACGTTAAATGTGTATAATATTGTATCCAATTTCTTATGCATTTTATAATGCTGCTAAGATATTAAATGTCAAATAAATGATGACTGATGACCATGCATAGTATTATGAGCAAATAATAACACGGAGATAATTATTATGATATTATTGATTGAGACAAAAAAAAAAAAAAACACCGCTTGTGACATTTCGATTGGACGTTCAAATCTTATATTATGTATCTACTTTCGTTGGGCAAATGAAAATGCGACTGTATGAACCTTACGAATATGACGTGAACTTTTCGACTCCACTACTGGAAAATCAGACAAGGGTCGTTGCCGCAGCGAAATATTCACGCCGAGCACTCAGCGGTGGTGTGTTTTGCACAGATAACGGAAATCCACACACACATGCTTTGTGGGTAGCTGTACTTGTACATAACGTCGCGTCACGTTATATAATAATAATAACAGCCGTACCCAACGTCTGCGCCATCGTATCGTTTCAAATCATACAGTGAGATTATATTATTTTGTTACGAGCTTAACTAGGTTTTTTTTCCATTTCACCATCTGCCAATAGTAGCTAAAAGCTATACGCAAAAAATATGATATAAATAGTACCGACTTATCGAACATATTTTGTAGTCCAAATTACATAATGTAGAAAATAGTTTATTGTTATTTTTGAATTAATTAATTATATTCTCAATACCTAGCTAATAATTAATATCCTATTACGCTTAATATACTTACGTATTTCTTCAAGATCATGAATAAATAAACTGCAAGTAAAAAACAAGTATACGAACATTTGATCTCAAAAAAGTCACATTTGGTATATAAAAACACGACAACATTTAGACTTTAGAGTAGGGACCTATTATTATTGGATTGATAATTATTAAATCATAATCTTACGGTTATATTGTTTAAGTTTTTAACCAAATTCGATGATGTCCAATAATTTTATAATCGTCACATCTTATCTCTAAAACATTGTATATTCATTTTTATTATACAAGTATTCTTACAACATCCTATCTCATAGAACTTATTAATAATAATAATTTTTTATTCACCGGACAAACAATTTCCAATTACCTACATTATGTTATTCTATTTTAAGCGTATAAATACATTATGTAAGTACACGTCATCATACCAATTAAAAATTTATTAAAATGAAATGTTCGTATTTTAATTCAATTAATTCACTGAAATTTCTTAATAATTGGTTGTTTTTATGTTTGGACACATAATGTGTACTAAATATTGATGTATTATTGCCAAGACGACGTCGTTATATAAGTTGCCTTCATCTAACGCATAACATCATATTAATTTTCGTTCAGACGAATCAATTTTGCTATGGTAATATTAATCATAATATACAATTTTAGAATATTCTTATAACTTGCTTCAAAGTTAATATAACAAAAAAATCGTATTTGGAACCCTAGATAAGGTGCTGAGGAACGTTCATAAATTTTAATTGCTACGCATTAGTAAGACGGAAACAACACATTCTTATACTACGTCCTCTTAATACAATATTGTATTGGAAACAGTTGAAACTAAAAAACCGGAGACTATCCAGATGCCGCGAACGTAGAAGTATCAAAATTGCATATGCACAACGCCGTGTTTATTAAGGACTAGGTTTTTTAAAAATATTCTTATATTGTTTTTTTTATTATACGATGTATTAATGTACATCCATCGCAAGAGCGATTTAAAATTCTAATTAATTAGTTTAGCAGCAAGTAATATCATAAGGGTGAAGTGGGTGAATATTCACTATTCATTTATTTGATTTGACTTTTGTAGATACGATTGTTTTTAACAAAATATTTGTTTATTCGAAACGCACATCAATGTATAATATATTATACACATATTATTCTAAGCATATAACATAGTTCAAACGACAATCTAAAGGGAATTCTGAAAGGCTAAACAAATAAAACAAATATATGAAAACCATAACATGGATTTGTTTTGCATTATTTTTTGACAACAAAATATAGCAGGAAATAAAGGTCTACATGGTAACTATACAAATGTATAGTTTTTCACAAGGTCGTAAACAAAGTTTTCTTTATAGCACCGACAGTTGAATGGCATGGGAAAATAGGTAGAAATATTCCAATTATTGTGACCAACTAAAATGAAAAAGAAATAATTGAACTTATTTTTATCTCAATACTGTTTTCTAAAAGTACATAATATTATATTATTATACACAAAAAATAATTGTATTTGCCGATTTAAAATGTATAAATTAAAAAATTATTGTCCACTTATCGACTATCACTAAATATATCCTTTTAATTTGTCTTAGTATTTCAAAATATGAATTATAAGTCACAACGATAATAGACAATAATACTAACTTAACCTGGTAAATTAATAATAAAAAGTATGTTGCATAAAATAAATATAAGTGAATACTAAAAAATCAGGATTGTCAGAATTCAGAAATAAAACTGTACACAACTAATATTATATTAGTATTAATTGACACAATAATTGTTATAGTTTATAATATTTGTTGGTACTTAAATCAAAATTGTTAAGAGAATTGTCATTTTCTTGTTTCTCCAAAATCCTAGACATAAAATATGTTTTCAATTCTAAGTATTCATTTCAACTATAGTATATAAGTATTCAAAATATAGATACGTATAATCATATAATTAAGGTATATTGTGGCTAGACGTTCTGTATAGTATAATAATATAAAATAAACAGTGGGTGCACTTCAGTGGCGCAAATAGGGGGGGGATTGGGGGCTTAGCCCCCCAACATCACTCAAAGCCTCCTCAAAAAATAATAATATACCATTCTTAAAAGTATGTACCTATAAATTATAATTAAAAAATGCGTTGGGGCTTGAGACCCCCCCTAAACATTTTTCACTATTTGTGCCACTGGTGCACTTGGTGACTTATCATCTCTCATGATAGTGCCTTTATAGGTTTGGTCTATAATTTAATAGTATTGTTAACGTGAATGATGCAAACGAGACAATATTATAATTATGGTTATGTTACAGGTGTTCCACGTGTGCGCGTTTACCGATGACGGTCTGACGCAAAAGAGCTTCCTGTGCCCTGAGTCGACGCTGTTCGACCAGACCATACTCAAGTGCAACTGGTGGTTCTACGTTGACTGCAAGTCGTCCAAGAAGTTGTATGACAGCAACATTCCCATATCGAAGAGCTATCAGCTGATGAAGGCACTGACGTTCTTCTCGTCGTACTCGGCTGGACCGTCCATGGACGCTTCTGTGGCCGCGGCCACCGCCGCCGTATCACGACAACCGTCAGACGATACGGACAAGTCCGATCTCGCTACCGTTTCGCCGCAATTCGATGGTGTCGCGAGTCCATCAGTTTCAAACACCACCACATCCACCGAAGTCCTTGACAACGTGTCATTCCGAAGGTGAATTGGATAATTTGTTCCAATCACCCCCTTCCTCATTCCCACGAACATAAACAGAAGGCCAGATTTTTATTTTGAGCGCACGCGTTTATGTACACGACGTCTCACAAATATTTAATAACTTTTATGTTTTATTTATTATTTAATTTATGTATAACGCTTATACCGTTGTAACGAATAGGTTTTAGTGATTTTAGATTTTTACTATTTTTGTGATATAATAATATTATTCAAAATAAACGTTGTATATTGTAGGTGATACATGGTAATATTATCTAAAACGAATAATATTTTTTTAGACACTTCAAATAGTTTTCAATATTTTGCTCATTTAAATTTAAATAATTATGACTATGATAATCGTAATAATATTATTGTTATGATTGAAATTAAAAATTTATATTACAATTGTATATTATTATGTTGTAACAAGTCTTTTGTACAATTATATATATATTATTTTTTACTTAACAATATTAAATTATTTTACTACATAATATAAACTTTGTCATCATTTAGAGCTAATATAATTAGCTAAATGTATTTAAATTTTAAGCCCATACTCAAATAATACACTTAGTCAAATAATTTAATGTTGAAAATAATATTGTAGTTGTGTAGCAGTGGGATGACTAGTGACCACATATTATATTATGCATAATAAAACAATAAAATATATGGTATACTATTCTATATTATATTCGTAATTAATTTACAAAATGTTACTTTATGATCTCCTAATTTTTTCTCTGTAAGTTAATTAATATAACATACATTGAACGAAATAGATACATATTTTTTAATATTTATATATTCAGTTAAAAATGTTATGCCTATGTATTTTCCTATAGTTATTTACACCCTTTTGCCTTTATTCGAATATTGTTATCGTCCAGTAACCCATACAAAATGTAGTTGATCATTTTTAATTTTATATTATTGCAGCATTAGTGATCACCACATTTAATTTTATTATTGATGATCAAATTGTTTATACAAGCTTTCATATCGTATTAGTTCAATTTTTGTTATATACATATATTTTGTTTGAATTTCTGAAGTGTTAACTAAAGTTTATGATATTAATACAGTTTGACCTAGATTAGTTATGAAAACAATATTTTTACGCAAGCTTATAAAATACGAAATCATTAAAGTTTGCATACACATTTTTCTGAGAGTTTGTTACATATTTATTTAATTCTATTTACGTATCTCTCAATAATTATATTCTCGTTCATGTCAAATACAACTTTGGTTAGTCCCACAGCATTGAATAAATAAAATATCCCTCGGTTACCACAAAATGTCTGTGCAAACTTTCTTCTAAAAAATAATACACTCGTGTTAAATTTCATACTTGAGATAATTTTAATTTTGTATGTTAAATTTATTCATGGGCAGGTCAACAGTATTAACTCTTATATTTTTTTGCTGACATTATCTACAAACATCATAATCATATAGTTTACTGATAAAACAAGTCATACGATTGATAATTAAATTTATGTTAAGTTCGATTTTTACGACATTTGAGCTACCCTTTGTATTATTCTGTTCTACCACAATTGTGGATAATATTATATTGCATTACAATGATATTCTTATAGTTTAAACGTCATTCGTGTTCTGCTTCCCATATTTAATACTTTGAGCAACATTATTACATTTTGTTGTATCGGAGTCGAGTTTTTACCAATTTAAGTATAATAATCTATAATAAGGTAAATATAATGAGGTATCTATATTGTATATTATTAATAAATATTTACATATCAAAATAAATGTTTTTTAATTATTGTGCTATGTAATAAATATTACATAGTGAATGAATTATGTAGGTAATAGCCTACCTTGGTACTAATAATCAATATCAAGATACTGTAATATAGATAATATTTACAACTATTCTGTTAAACTGTGTTATTGAAACTGATATTACATTTGAAATACTATAAATCAGAGGTTCCCAAACTTTTTATTGTACGACCCATTTTGAGAATTTTTTAAAATTTGGCGACCCACAATACATTGAATGACCTTTTTTTTTTAGGTATTTAGGTACTTACTAACACTAATTTGTTTCAGATAAATCGCTTTCTTTTCAATAGGTATAACTATTAATCTGTTTGATACGGTGCTGTAAACTCGTAATCGTCAATCTCGCAGATAACGATTAACGAAAAACTGTATTTGAACTTTGAACATCAACGAAAAATATGTATTATATCAAATTATAGCGCGACCCACCAAAAATATAATCGCGACCCACTTTTGGGTCGCGACCCACAGTTTGGGAACCTCTTTATAGTATAAATCATTTTAACAATACCTAGTAGGTATTTAATTTTTAATAGCGACAATAGTTTGAATATTAAGAATTAAAATAAAATAAAGCCCTTAGTAAAAGTTAGCCCAAGTTATAATAAGAGAAGTTATGAATAAATCTTTTCATAATTATATTATATAACTAGCCTACAACCATAAATATAAATAATAATAACTTATTATTATTTATTTTAAGTTATAAGTTTATAAAGTTCAATACTACTGCAAAAATTGTACAAGTCATAGCAATTTTTAGTTTAATTCGCAGAGCAAAATATTATTGAAAATTTAAAATCTTTGTGTACTTATGTATAATGAAGGTATATACACAAAAAATTATAAAAAGTTATCTGTGCGTGAGATAAACTTTAAACAACCGTTAAAACTTGCACTACTTTTTCCATTATAATAATTAAACCAGAATAATAAAGTAAGTACCTAGTTATATTAAATAGGTACTAGTATATACAAGTACAAAACCGTATCTTAGGATATTTTCTAAAATTCTAAATATAATAGGTACCTACAAATATTAACAAACAACAAATCTGCTTAACATAAAGTTTTATAGGAACTTACTCATACATAAGAAATTATTAACATAATTTCAGTATATTTAGTATTCAACTAAATATTAATGCAGTGATAAAAAAAAAATCAATGCTATAGCCAGAAATTTTTCTTTAGGGGGGGGGGGGCACTTCATTTTTTCCTGTAGTTTTTGTAATGCTAAAATATCTAATTTTACCCGTTCGTTTATAAAGTGTACCAATTTACTCTTTTTATAACTATATATTTATGTTAACAACTATGGTACCTACATTTAATATAAGTATATTATAACAATGTACTAACATTGTTGTAAACCTTAGGTTAATGTATCCAATAATATAAGGATATTAATATATTATTATAATATCAATATGTGTTGTAAACAAAACATTTCATTTCGAATATCATTACAATTTACTAACAAGAAATAAGAATACAAGACTATATTGGCTGTTGAAAGCTGATCGTTTTTTCATGCATTTAAACCAATCAGTGGAAAAAATATACTTCCAGAAGTCCAATTTTAATTATGAAAAAATGTTTGAATTTCTACGCTTTTTGTCTGGTTTGTAGGAAGTGAATTATTTATTTTAATTATTCATTTAGTAAAAGGGAATTTTGAACAAAAAAGAAAATTCGTTTGGTACTATATTATGTATATTAAACAATACAACAAATAAAAAATCCATTTCCTATAATACCTAGAAAAGAGATTAAGGAATTCATAAATGTTTTTAAAATTAAAATCTGGCTTTTGGTACTGGCTAAATTTTTTTTTCACTTTTGGGACTTTCGTAGCACACGGGAGTTGATAATTTTTTATCGCAAAATATAGTAAAATTTTCTGCGCATATGTACGTTTCGGATTTCCAAGAATCTTAGCCATAGTTCATCAATCATCTTTAATTACTTAAAGCGTTCAGGGAACTCACGCACGCTAATGATCAGTCACTACACGCACAGTCACATAGCACTATAACGATGGATTAAAAATATTTCCTAAATCCGATCCCTTAAGAATGGTTCGCTTTCGACAGCCTTAAGTTTTTTCATCAAAAAAATTTAAATATTATATAATATAATAAAAAAACAGGTAAGTGGATGTCGCTCACTTTCATTGTCGCCCTTTTTAATAACAATAAAATAACAAGAAGCGGATTTTCATGAGCGTTTGAAGTTCAAATTTTAACATCATTGGATATTCACTCGATTTCTCATGTAGCGATTTTCTTATATTGTATTTTTTTTATAAATAATATATAACAATACATTTTTATTTATTTGGTCTAAAAGCATGAAAGTATAAATATATAATACACGGCCCCTAATATATTTTTACAATAGCAGTTGAACAATATTATAAATACATGTGCACAATTATTTTTATAAATATTTAAAGTTTTAATTTCGACAAAATTTATCAAACTTGAAATTTAAAATGTGGATAAGTGGATATACAGTATGTTACAAGTGAGTCAATTTATACCTAATGGATTGTATTAAACTTGAGTTCAATAATATAATATAATTATATAAGAAAAACGATTCTGAGCGGAGATGCTCTTAAGCGAGAGCGAGAGATCTAGTGGTTTTACAATAGTGTTTTTTTTTTTAAATCCTGTATACAAAATATCTACCAGAAGGAGTGCTTCGATTTCAACATAATAATATAGTACATAATCTTTTAGAAAATTGGATCAAGATGGTATTTTAGAAAGGTCATTTTTCGATTTTCTCAATAGTTATTTAATGCCACAGGAAAAACCACCGAAAAATTACGAAAATCCACTAAAAATGGGATTTTAATTTCTAACACTTGGTTTATCACCATAGAAATGAATAAAAAATAAAAATACCTATTATAATATAAATTAAAATTACAAGATATAATAAATGATAACAATATCCAGACTAATAAACCATCTCCGCTCAGAATCGTTTTTCTTATACAATATTATATGATATTGAATTCAAGTTTAATACAATCCTTTTTACATTGACCCATTTGTGACCTACTGTACAGCAGAGCGATATCCACTCACCCACTATTTTTATTCGTTTCTGTGGTGCTGAACAAAAGCGTTAGAAATTAAAATCCCATTTTTAGCAGTTTTTCGTAATTTGTCGGTGGTTTTTATCGTGGCATTTATTGAGAAAATCGAAAAATTACCTCTTTAAAGTACCATTTTGATCCAATTTGGTAAAAGATATTGTACTATATGTTGAAATCGAAACACTTCTTCTGGTAGTAATTTTGTATACTAAATAAAAAAAAAATAAACATTATTGTAAAGCCACTAGCTTCCTCGCCCCGCTCAGAACCTATAATATAAAATAAGCAAAAAATAAATTTCGGGGGTGGGGGTACGTTCCCCCAGTTCCCCCTCCCTTGTCTGCGGCACTGAATTATATAATTATATAAATTGTATTATTATATAATGTCACATATACCAATAAATTATTGGATATTATTCATACTGATGTATAATCGCAAAATACCTAGGTACTATTTATATACAATTTAATATAACCCAGCCATGTTATTAAATGTATAGAGCAAATCGTGAAATGTTCAATTTACGATTCATAATAGTATCTATATTTTACTTATTGGAAAATAAGCTACATAGCTATAGACTGTAAGCATTGTACCTAAACATTATACTCAAACAAAACAGTTACTAACTTCTTTACGTAAATTTAACATACTACACATATATACGTATCAGCCAGTCAGGCGGTATGCCACGCTCCCACACGGCGCTATGTGATTATACCGACTGTCGAGTATACTTTCGAATAATGTTTAGGTATAAGCCAAGCTATCATTTCGGTATTAGCAAGCTGGTGAAAGTAGAAAAAATATGGTTTAAATGAATTAACAAGCAAAATTGTCTACATCCTTCGGTAGCTCAGTTGGTAGAGCGGTGGACTGTAGTGGCTAAAATCATAGACATCCATAGGTCGCTGGTTCAAATCCGGCCCGAAGGAATTTTTTTTTATTTCATCTACAACAATTTATACTTACACAGTTCGTTGTGCACGGTTACAGTCATTTAAAGTTTAATTGAAACTATTGTCATTATTAAAGCGTCTACTCTCACGCACACGACTGTACTTTGTTAGGTATACGAGTGCACAGGGTCTGATTTACCAATTCATGGGCCCAGTACAATTTAGGTACAATTTTGGGCCCCAAATTGTCCATCTCTATTTTCTTGATAAAATAAAATGTATGCATAATGTATTTTTAAATTAATGTTGTATGTAATTAATTACCTATAATATAATATGAATTTTTGGATCATAGGATAAAATTGTATCGTTAAATTGTTATTATTTAATATACAAGAACACTTTACACTTTCAACATGTCTAATATTAATGTTTAATATTTATTCAAGTAAGTATACAAATAAAAAAGCAACCGTTTATTTTTTTGTTTTAAAAATAGTATTTTTGATTATTAATTATCATTAGTTAAGTATCAAACTAAATGTTTTAAGTAAAATTTGATTTCAGCTAATCTGCTTTCACAAACATTTTGATTGTGCGCTAGTAGATAAACTAGTTCTAAACTAAAATAATGTAAATTTATTTAAGATACCATGTAGTTTTTTTGTTGTTTTAATTTTCTCTTCATTGGACCTCTTAGGTAAGTATTTTTTTGAAATTTGAAACTATTAAATTTAAAATATTAAAACGAATTAATACTAAACAAATTACAAATAGTTGTACAATAAATACGACTGGCGTTTATCGTGTAACTACGCAAGACAATAACTTCAATAGTAGTATTACGACGATAACAACAGCAATTCTATGTTGTTGTCGTCAACGTTGATTAAGGCGGTCGTTTACACTTTATGGAGAAAACCCATCATACTTTATAAAATTATAACCCACTAGAATATCCAAGTAAAATCCAAATCTATTTTGTTTTCCCAAAGTATCATACAAAGTTATACAATTAATATCGCACGCCTGAAGTTGGTGGGCCCCTCTTTTGAGTGAACCCGGTGAAAATGCCCCATTTGTCCTTGCGTAAATATCACGTAAACATTCGAGTGGATTTATCTATTCAAGCAATTTGCTCTTATCTATCTAAGCATAACCTAGGAGAGTCATATTCATAAATCCTAAGTTGAAAATTGATCCACTCGAAACAAAAATAAACATTAAGTAATTGGTTACAAAACACTATTTATTTTGTTCAAAAAAATTTATTTGTATATGTTATTTACCCATTTGTATCACATCAACATTTTTTAATTGAATTAATTATCTAAGAAATGTATATGTGTAGGTACTAGGTACCCTCCATATTTTAATGAAGTAGAATAATACTATTCAAATGACAATACTTACAAAAACATAAAAAAAATATATTATTTTAAAACCAACCCGAAGGCTCGACGTGTATTGAATTTGAATTGCAAACTTTAATAATTAGTAATTATTACGTTGTATGAACCTTGAATTCAAATGATAAACCACTATAATAAAATGTAATTATAGTGTGATGTGCAATAATAACAATAATATAAATTAATAAACACTTAGTAAATTATAGACTATGGTAATGTCAAAAAACCTTCTAACGGATAACTGTGTTCCTCTTAATATTGTTCTACATTTACCCACTGATATAATAGAAATTGTCTGACATACAAAATTCTGACTATAAAGATAGCTACATAATTTAACAAGATATAATATATAGGTATGCAGTATATATTATATACAATTATTCACTTAAGAATTCATATGCAATAATCAACGTAATCGTATTTATCATAGATTTATTTTATTTCATCTAATTTTTACAAATCATTTTCATGCGATTCATTGCGGACAATAATATATTACAATCGTGAAGGAATAAGATAACTCTTAAAGCTCGAAATTTGCATTCTGAACGTTTATGAATGTCCGACCTCGTGACAATGAGAATTTAACGTTAACATTGCAATTCCACAAACAGCAATAATTTATATAAACCCTCGTAAAAGAGTCATATTAACAATATTTTTGTTTTAATTACGTATATTAAAAAATTCCAAAATCAGATTTTGAATAACTCAAATATTGAAGAAAAAAGCCGTTAAGAACGCTAGGTGAGTCACCATGTACCTATATAATTTTATTGAAATATTTCATGAAGACTGAAATTTTCAATTTTGAAATATTTTCAATTGAATAATTTAAAGTATGATATTACAAATTCAGAACCTTGAATCTAACTAAAAATCTTTTAATTAAACGTGCATAATTTGATCTACTAAACTATTGGCATTACCAAAAATACCGAATAATCGATAACACTAGAATAAATTACCGGAAATACTGAATATTGAATGAAAATAGTAAATACCTATCGAAATACATGCACAGCAAATACAGAAATACCGGTATTTGTATCTCAATGCCGTCAGCTGGTATCAGCCGGTGAATGATTGATAGAGATTTCCCAGTTACATACAGATCTTATTTCAGTTTGACGTATTATAATTTACAATTATTGAGTCCTGCATGGACCCCATAGGCGCAATTTTAACTTTTGACTTGGGGAGCTGAATATATTAAAGGCAAGCAGACAATTGCAATATAGCATTTTAAAATTGTATGTCCTATGTTTTTGGAGGGGATACGGCTGAGTTTGGTGGGGGGGGGCTTAGCCC
>NC_042495.1:58477377-58501372 GCF_005508785.2 Acyrthosiphon pisum
AATAATACCTAATTGAGTCAAAAATAAATTTAAAAAAAAAATATTTGCCTTCCCATTTTACAGATTCAGGACTATCGGTACACAATATACCGAAAAGTTATAGTTAGTATATCAAATGCTGAAAAATTAATATAGTCATTACTTATTGATATAACTATTTAAATATACAATTTAATGTTTCTTATTCATTAGGTATTATTATTATTGTTGTCAATAATAAAATTATCAAATATCGCTACCGAGTACCGACAATCGACTGTACGTTTGTATTATATATGGAAATATAGTCGTCCTTCACTCCTTCCACCTTAGAAGAACGAATATAGTAATAAATTACATAAATAAGATATCAGTAGAAAAATCCAACGTCAACAAGCTGAAATACTCAATTATAGGCGTAATACCGGACGGAAATCAGCCATAAACATAATTCAAAATCTGGGACTCAATAACTGTATTACTCCCTTTTATTTATACGAGAAGGACATAACCCATTCGGTTTTATTCGCATACTTTTTTTTGTTTTTAACAAGGAAGATAATATTTTAATATGTCATACCAATATACCATTCGTTTCTTCGTGTTTTAATCGAAATTGTCATTTCAACGAACAATTTTTGAGCGACTGTTAACTGAATCGTTAGGTATTAAACTTTTTCTACCCGTGTGGTTGTGTTTAACGATTACCTACGGGCTACGACCATAGTAGTGTAGTTATAATGTTATACTGAAATACATTGACATATTATTATATCTATTTTTATCACTTATCATGTATCAGTTAATGACAATGTATAATTTTGTTTCTGATAGACCCATTACGAATTTCGATTACTGGTATGTAATACGATTGTGAAATTTTTACCTTTTTATAATTGAGAAAACACAACACGATTGCGCACAACAAATATTGTATATTGTTGGTTTTAAAGAAATTCACAATATTGTCACATAATGCTTTACTTGCACTATTAATTCTTAGTAGATAATATACCTATAATATACTCAAGAAATGTACTTATTAGCAGGGATCGAAACCGTTTCAAATTTTAACGGTTACGGTTTTAGTTCTTGAGAACGGTTTTCTAAATTTTCTGGTTTTGGTTTAGGTTTTAAGACCGGTTTTTTAAATTTTTTGGTTTTGGTTTCGGTTTTAAAAAAGGTTTTTCAAATATTTTATCGGTTTAAAGAACGGTTTTAGAAAATTTTCGGTTTTGGTTCTGCTTTGTATAATTAGTGTACAATATACGATATAACAAATAAACGTTCAGCAGAATTAATTTCGTGTTATTAACTTGAATATTTTGTACCTCATTTAGGTGCCTCATGTCTACTTTTGCATTCGACATAATATTATGTTGCCATATTATGGTTGAGATCATTATTCGATTACATTAATATTTAATTATATATTACAATAACATCACACTATATTATTTGTATTTTCAATTTTCAATCACAAATTTAGCAATAATATATATTATATTAATATTTCGTAATACTCAGTAACTGCATCGGGATTTTTATCAATAAATCCAAACATAATAATTTCTTCATATAAAAATAGTAGAATTACAAATAATATAATTAACTTTATGGAATTCAAAGAAACCGATATTAGTTTTAAATTTTAATCCGTTTTTCAAGAACAGTACAAGAGCGGTTTTTCAATTCTATGGTTTCGGTTTGGGTTTTGAAAACGGTTTTTTAAGGTCTTAGGTTTCGGTTACGGTTTTTTAACCGGTGTTTCAAAGCTTTTGGTTCCGGTTCCAGTTCCGGTGTTCAGAAATGAGAAAACCGCGGTTTTAACCGGTTTTCCAAAAAACCGGTTAAACCGGTTTCGATCCCTGCTTATTAGTTATTAATATATTATGTGTATTAAAGTATTAAAGTATTAAACTATAGTAGGCATAACTGTATGTCTATATAAGACATAGTATCTTTTTTAATGTGAAATTAGGATGTGGTATGAGTATAAAATTTTTAATTATATTTAGCTAGATAAATTACTAGGTATCTACTATGATTCTATAGGTAAATTTCATAACAACTAGTAATAATAGATGAATAACTAATAAGTTAAGCCACCGATTTGACTTTTTTTTGTGCGCAATCATGTTGTGTTTTTTTTTTTCAGGAAAAAGGTAAAAGTGCGCAATTGTATTGCACCGAGTAATACACGTACAGTTGAATAGTTGACTGGAAATAGCCCTTTTTATGCTATAATCGTGAACTAACGGACGGTTTATAATAATAAAAGTGATTACTATAAATAAATAAAGTTAGATAATATATATTTTAGGGTTAGTATTTTCGGGACTATTCAATTAAATCTTCGTGCAGGTGGTACACTAATAAATCGTAGGACATTTCGTATTCATTGTGTACGGAATGCGTTCGACTCCATATAGACCCAAAATCATTAGCGCAAGTGCTTAGCAGTTGAAACGGGTTCTCACGTAGGTTTGAATAATGACGTATATTTCGTGAGCGACATCACCATTCTCCACGCACGAGTGGTAACCTGGTAGTCTGCCGACTGAGACGGTAGCACTGCGGTCGTGCGTATTTCGCTTCGATCTCGCAACTCGCTGCAGCAGGTGTCGTGTTACGCGTGTGAAAATCACCAACTCCTTATGGAGTAAAACGACCGATTTAATAAAATGTCTGTATATTATGCGGTATACACCATCGTTCATTTTTTAGGACCGAGGGGAAAAAATACACATTTCTGACGAGTAACTCGTCGTGCGCCAGCTACATCAATCAAATCCGGAGCGCGTGATTGACACACACACACACACACACACACACACTCACAATAGGTGTGCTGTAGATATATTGTAAGCCCATACAATACGACCGAGTGGTATTACACAAAAAATATATACCGCGCATATTGTTGTTGTGTGCGTGTCATTGTGCGGGTGGCGATGGCGCGGCGGAGCGGGATCGATTGTCCGCAAACGGACGGGTCGAGCCACTCAAAATCGGAACGCGTCCGATTACCTAACATATCGAGCAGAGCAAAATAGAGGAAAGTGATGGAGAAAAAAATTTGGAAAAAAAATAGTCCAAACGCAATCGGATCGTTTTCGAATTGGGCCGATGGCGGTTCGCATATAAACTATACCTGCCGAACCCTAACGCCGCCGCCCGTATCATTATTGCTGTCGTGAGACGTTTGTAGTGTGTGCCGCCGAGTGGTTTTATTATTACATTATTTTTTTTCCTCTCCGAAATTGGTTTTACGACACACGCCTCGTCGTCTCCTCGACTCCTCCGTCTCTATTGTTGTCACCGACCGTGGTTTTTTCTCATTTAAATCTCTGACCGACTAAGGCAAACAATAGACTGGAAACACGAGCGTTCGCGTGCCGGGTAAAGTAGTAGATGAACAAAATACTCTTAGCGGTGTTTCTGGTGAAAGGCAAAAACGCGGTCAACCACCATCGCTGAATCTTAATCACAGTTATATAAGTAAATAAGTTATAACTTATAAAAAGTGTGATAAGCGTATAAAGTTTATAACGATATGGACAATATTAACACTAGAAGTATAATATAGAATATTAGAATAGTAATACAGATTAGTATAATAGTATGCCACTAGGTATGTCTAAGTGCGTCAGTGGCACAGTGGATGTTACGACTTACGATTGACCGTCGTTCTGTTTTCCCGCATCAACACCACCATCGGCATTCGGCATCATCTACGCGTAAGAATACATATTTTTATACGTTGATCAGTGATATAATACAATATGTACTGCATTTCAAATGCAACAAAATAAATAGTGTACTCGTGTAGTTGTGTGTATTTCGGTAAATTGTTGTATAGAAGAATATTGTTTATATTATATTTTATACATACGTTTTTAACCAAACGTCATAAATGCACCTAAACCAGACAATATAATATAATATAGATAATAATTTAGTGCTTAATTTATAATGTGGATACATATTTTAAAAATCAGTAGTGGATTGTTGTTTAAATGATACGATTCTTTACAAATAAATTAAAAATAATATATAAATTATTAAAAAAATATTAATTTCAATACCGTAAAAGCCTAAACTATCTTATTATATCTACTTATTTGCCCATTACACAGTAATTGTAAACGACGGGGAAATTACGATTTTCTGCAATTTATAATAATTTTACTTAGTCAATTTTTATTCCTCAAAAGACCAAACAAAGGAAAAAACAACGTTTAGCTAGGACGCTAGGTACCAATCCTGTCATTGCCGTGTTTTTCTTTATGTTCACTTATAAAAGAAAACTCAAGGAGATTACACCCTAAATTACGATCTGAAGAAAATCTTTCAAGCTGTATGCTAAGTTTGTGACCGGAAACACGGTGAAAAAGTAATTTCGGAATTAAAGAAAAAAAAAATAATAATAATAATAATATAGTGGTATCATTGTAAAGCCAAAAAGATTTTATCTTGTTTTAAATTAATAATATGAAGAAAACAAGGTTAATGGATTTGAAACAACTTTACTTCTGAACATATGACGAAAATAAATAGTTATCAATTTAGAACGACTATGTGTGGGAGTACCTAAGTGTGTTGTATAGAAATGCATTAAATTATGTTATATTTAAAAATAAAATAAATAATTGCTCAGGTACCTATATTCAACTATTACAGTCTACTGTTTCATGAATATTGTAAACTAATTTTGTCTGGAATTTTAAATTGTTTTATCTAAGGTGGCTTAATTTTTCCGGGTATAAAATTGCACATAGCAATTCCCTTTAGAAAAAACAATTACTTTTCGTTTTAGTTTTCGTTTTCATTTTGGCTTACGTTTTATTTAAGTTTCACGTTTTGTTTTGAAACTAGTTTATAAACCCAATAATTAAAATGATTATTATATTTACTGAACTTAAATGATTTAACCTAATTATTATGTTCTTCCATTCATTAGGCTACCAAAAAAAAGTACTGAAATAGTAAGTACCTACCTATTGTTTGTGTTTTATTTAAACTGTTACCTATGTATATTGTATTAAATATATTTTGTTCATCGAAAAGCAACGATGTTTTATGTAAATCCGGAACCCCAGTACTTTTTCGGTTAATCTTCGAGATTAAATCGATTTATCTGTTCAGAGCTGATATTCGAACATATTAATTGTAAATTATAATAAAGTAATTTAAATATCCAGTTAAAATGATTGTAGATATATAAAAAAAAAATAGTATAGGTAACTAAATCCTAATCCAAATTCGCTCAGTAGTCGTTAGATATAACTACTATTAGAGACTTGATATAGATAAAACTGTAAGGTTACTTTCAGTATGATAATGTTATTAATATATTATTAAGACTTTTATGACGGCATTGAATGTGTACAGTAAGCCTATTTCATAGTCGTTCTATCTTTAATAATTAAAAACACATCAGTTTTTTTATTAAATCGTTATCATTAATATGCAAATGTAAAATGCAGTGTGAGTCATCCCTTGTCAGTCATTACTCATCACTAACAAATTCCCTCCAATTGGAATCTAGGAAAAAAATTCCCCCAAAAAATACGTATATATAATTACACAATATTATGATACATCATAAACGGAGACAACACATGTCGGTTTCCTCTTAATAAACGTTATTACGATATAATAGGTACTGACTGACCAAGCTTTACTGCAGTACAAACCATCATTCTCTATTCGGGTCTGAGTCCAGGACGCCTAACAGCTGTTATTAATTGCATTATAGACAGATAAAAACGTTATCGACGTATTGAAATCATTATAATAGTATGATCGACAAATAATAAAATGATAAATGACCGGAACAAAATTTCTTGAGCTTGAAGTCTAGTAAAATATTATTGGTGGGCTATTTATTACCCCTCCGTGGGCTGCCTATATTACTAATGATAAATTATTATGATTACACCTTAAACGGTATTAGTAAACCGTATAGTACAGTATAGAAGGTACCCTATTGTCTCTAAGTAATTTTGATCTTTGTGACTGTTTAATTTTATCATGGAAATATTTAAATCCACTCATGGATATGACAAAGTTTGTTTTAATGATTTTACGTACGTACATTAAAAAAATTGCAAGTTTTTTATTAGATGGAAATGTTCAAAATATAGTTCATTCAAATGTCCAGCTATTTTAAAAACATCACATCAAATTGAAAACCCAAGGGAAATATCCACGACCATAATCATTCTGCAGATCAAAATGGTAAAATGTATTTTAATATATAATAACATTTATTTATTATATACATTTACCATTTACGTACCTAATTTTTCGTTTTTTTAAATAAGTAATTTTTATTTTATAAAATTCAATATATATCAATATCATATTATAACATAATATTATGTAACTATTTATAAATATTAACAATAATTATTATTTATAGTTATAGCTGGCATAAAAATTCAAAGAAAAACCAAAAATTAAAGCTTTAGTGTCAAACAATACATTTGGCAAAATATTCTCAAAGGCAATCGAATATGTGGCTACAGATATTTTAGCTGAATTGCCTAAGAAAGCTCATATTAAACGTAACATTAGAAACCATCGAAGTTATCACAATCCAAAAGAACCTCAAAACATACAAGAAATTGTTATTCATGGTATAAGATATTATATTATATTTAGGAAAATTGTAAAATACATATAATCAATAAATGATATATAAAATAATAATATATTTATTTTTTATAGGTGAATGGGTATTTATTAATAATTATAGAGTATAGACTATTATTTAGGAATAATGGTCCAGAGGCGTCCGAAAGAATAGTTATGTTTGCAAGTTTGTAACAGATGCTCAATTAAGACTACTTACAGTATAAGACACCTGGTATTTAGACGAGAATTTCGGATTGTCTTCAAATTTTTTTTACAGTTATACGTTATACGGGTTAAAAAAAATGTATTTTTAACTTAATTTTATTGTATTTTACAAAGAAAAATTAAATAAACATATGAGGAAATTTTCTAAATTATAATGGAAGAATGTGCTAAACGAAATATGTATTTCCCGACCCCGAATACTTACAACTTGATTTTGCAACTGCAGTTATTAAAACAGCAAGTTACTATTAGATGCTTTAGGTGAACACGAAGCGAGTAATACAAAAAGTGGGCATAATAAAACTGTTAACACCCATCTAAAAGAGTTAGTTAAAAGATAAAATAAAAATAATATAGTGGTTAGAGAATTTTTGACAGCTGCAGTGTCTAATATTATACGAAAGCAAACTGATTAACTTTTTTTATTATATTATTTTTTACTACTTATGTATATATTTAAAATTATTATTTTTATTTTTATTTTATGAGTATTTTATGCGAACTGAGGTCTGACCAAAATAATATTATAATAATCATCATTCTTATAATATTTTTATTATTATAAGTTATCATTTTTAGCAGCTGTATTCAACAGTTAGTTATAGATTTGGAGATTTTTTTTACCCTCCAATTGTTTCCGTATTAATTGGAATATTCTCGAGCTAAATATTAACCTGATTATTTAATATGATTCTAAGTAGAAATGTTTTATAATATTTATCAGTCATTTTATTTTTACAAATATTTGACGATTTGAGATTAATCTCGAATATAATATACAATTAACGTATAGTAACTAAGTAAGATTTAATAATATTAATTGTATTATACAATTATTATATTATTATATAATTATATTTGTTTATTCAAGTCTTATTAAATATTTTATAATTTTGAATCTAAAAATGATTTCGTAATTTTGATCAAGCTATCATCAAATAATTCAATGAAAATATTAATATACTAGGTATATTAATCATTAATGTCATCAGTATTTTGTATTATGTCAAGTTTTGTCGGGTGTTCGAGGTTTCAAGCAGGTCATTTAGAAATTTCACCAGAGCATTTAAAAATAGATATATGTATATGTACATTATCCTGCTGTCAAATATTTCCATATATCATGGTCCAAATCATTGTATCAATAAATATATTAATATATATTAATAACTAAAATATAATAAATAATGAATTACTTTAACAGTGAAAACCAATAATTAATGCATAAAAAGCTAGAAAAAGAAATGCAGCAGCAAAAAAGTATATCTACATTTATAAATTTTCGTTTATTTTTTATACTTGGTAAGAGCAAAGCGTTCAAAAAAAAAATTGTTTTAAATCTAAATAATACAGATACAGGTTTTTTAAGTTTTTTTTTCAAATATACCTATCTAAAGCATCAAATGAAACATCATCACAAACTATTTTAATAAATACCTACTTACAATACTCTTCACTAAATTATTTTCATCTTTTTAAACATGTTAAAACTAGCTGACCCCGTACACTTCGTTGCTCGTTAAATGTACCAACTCTATATGACCCAAACTTTGTTTGATTCGTTATTTAATATTTGGTGGATGGCGTTCAAAACGTATCTTAACTTTTTCGTTGCCCGAAGTAAAAATTCTGATTCAAAGCAGTATATTATCAGGTAGGCAATCTACCTGCGGTAGATCGCGGACCCCGTGCTGCTGGTACGTAAGTGTATGATTTAAATCTAGAGTATCGATGTGCCTGATCTGCCCAAATAACCAATGGAAACCAATAATAAATAAATACTTATTTCTACTGTAGACTGTAACCAATGGCAACTATTTAAAAAATAAATAAAAATGAAATTTCCAATTTCCATCGTGAACCTCAAGATCCCTGTTTGAGCACCTCTTTAAAATGCAAATTTCGACACATCCTTTCTTAGCGGATGCCTACGCCATAATAGCTATCTGTATGCCAAATTTCAGCCAGATCCGTCCAATGGTTTGAGCTGTGCGTTGATAGCAGTCAATCAGCTTACTGTTTTATATGTACAGATATTCTGATAAGAAAAAGTAGTTGCTAATAATAAGTAATAACTTATTTTTTTTTCTTTGAAAAAAATTGCTGTCTTCTCTTTTTTCGCTCATTTTAATGGTTAAAATGTCAAATATTTTTACAGAATTATAATTAAAATTCAGTATTAATTGTAAAACAATAAGTATTTACTTATTTTTATGATGTCTCAATGTCATCTATTATATGGATATCTTGTATGTTGTATCTTGTATCAAGATATATGTATCAAAGATACATGATACTTTCATATTTCCAATCGAATTGTATTAACTATTAAACGTAAAACGTCTATACAAAATTCACTATACTGCCTATACATAATAAATACACAATAATAGTATTTATAAATACTTATAAAGTCATCATAATCATAATCATAATCATAATCATATTAAATAATAGAATAATTCAATAGGTACACATTATACATTTATAACTAACACATCACATATTATATAATATAAATACACCAAAATGAATAAATGAGTACACACAACTAGCAAATGAAAATAGACGCACAACGGGAGCAGATGAACACATACTTGTATTATATTTTATAAATAGTTTTTTTATAGATGGATAATTATTTAAACAGTTTAATGATTTGTTATAGTCATCAAAATAAAACAAGTAATTTATTAAGAAAATTATCTAATATCGAAAATCGAAATGTTTTGTACTATTCATTACAATTTTTTTCAATAGTAGTATCTTGTATCTTTTGACAAAAAAAAGATACATGATACAAGATACTTGGTAATTTAAAATTATCTAAAAAAAAATGTTTTGAGTAAATTTAATATTTTCTACATTCTTGATTATATAAAAACATGGAACAATAATATTTTAGTTTGAATTTATGGACTTTGTACAACAAACAAGTCACGTTTGTTGAAAAAGTTGAGTCTGATTCATTATTCGAGGCTTTAGCCATAACTCATAACTGCTTGATGTACCTAATTTTTCAACTTTCAAGTTCAATTATTATTATTGTTGTTGTTGTTTTCGTAAATATTTCATAGATATGTGGACGAATAATCAACTGCCGATTATTTAACTTGTAACTCAAAATAGATAAATATTTTTTTAGAATTTAAAAAATAAATAAACATTTAAATTTAATGTTCTATACACTGAACTCTGATCACTACCTAGTTAATTTCATATTTTTTTTTACTATCTATTGTATATAGTTGTAGAGTAATATCAATGAATATATTTTGTTCTCATCATGTGAACTCTTGTGAAAAACTTGAAGAACTATCCAATTTATTTCTTGTATTATTAAAAATAGAGTATAAATTGTAAATAAAAAATATTAATAATAAAAAAAGAAAAGAAAAAAGGGTTTAAATTCAAAATGAAACACGTTCAACTTATCGGGAATAATACTGCTCGTGTGGTTGTAATACACAGGTGTAAATGTGTAATAGAAGTACGAGTACCTACCTATATATCACTAAGGCCAGGTCTAAAATTGTGTGCATATTATGAAAATATTAAAGTTAAACATTATATAGATACTAGCAAGATTCAGAATCGGAAATTTCTATTTAACCCACTCATTTTTATCAAAAACAATCCTCTACCCAAATGCAATAAATTCCAAGAGGACCAACACAGAAATAGTAGTTGATATATAAATTATATTCATGATTATTGATTGCACAGAATACCAAAATATACAAAATAACCAGTCCATACAATGGCGTAATTGAGAATATTTCATGGGGGGGGGGGATCAAAATACATTTGTATGGCAAACCGTTTATTTTGAAATCATGCTTATCGTTTACCAGGTAAATATTTATAACCGGGTAATATTTATACAGACGCAACTAAACATTTGTCCATACCAAACACTCTAAAAAAAGCCTTAAGTAAAAAAAGAGCACCAAAAATCAAAATCCTGAAATTTATAATTAAAATATAGGTAGGTAGGTACTTCGTGCCTACATTGTATAGAAATTAAATTCTTTGTTAATACTTAATAGCATAACACCCTATTTCTAAGATTTTCATATATGTAACCAGAGATGCGAGTGAAGTGGAGTGTATCATAATAAAATTGGTGTTGCTCAAATAATTTTAGGTGACCTACCCCTCATTAAACTGTTATACCGACCTATAAAATTACCTATTTTTTCATCTATCAATACCTACCCGGCACCCACCCTTATTTAAGGTGTTGCCCTTAAAAGTATGGGTACATTATTATTATCTATATTATCAATTTGTTATTTAAATTATTATCATATTATTACAGTTACAGTGTGTACTAAAGAAATAAAACATATTATTTTATATCATAAAATGGCATTAACATAAATATGTAAATGTAAGCCTTCTACATTTGGTTATTATTAAAATAAATAATTTTGAAATATTCAGCCTATTGATGGACGGCGGAATCAACATGTAAAATAGCTCGGCGCAGTTGATGCAATGGCGCAATGGATAGATTTTTTACAGTTAAAAAGGTAATTTCGCCGCAATCGAGATATGCCCAAATTACGTATAACCCAAAAATCGGATGATGCGCAACTGTCTTACAAAAAAAAAGTCAACATTTAATAGTGGTAGGCTAACGACAACCAACGTATTAATACATAATAATATGATATAGGTATTATCTATAATATATTATACTTAGAAATGTGCACAGAATGTTGTATTTAAAAACGTTGACATACCTAGGACAGAGTGTCAGAGTAAGTACTAGGATGTACCTGCCCTACCTAGTTTTTGCTTTTTCTAAAATGAAACCATCGATAGTCATTAATTAAAAATGGGTGTTGAGTATTGATGTTGCTTATATACTGACTATAGTCACTAGGTACTGTAGGTGAATTTTGAACGTAAATAGCTCTATATTGATTTATAATAAACAATGTATGTGTAATTTAAATAACAAATAACAAATTTAGTAGGTATGAGCTACGATTTTAATCAATATTAGCAGATTACCTATTCTATGTATCAACGGTAATACAGTATACTATATAATAATATATTAAGGTATTAAGTATTTATCTATGTATAATATATTGGTTAAATATGATAGGTACAAGGTCAATGATAGGAAGATTTAATAACAACCACTTGTATAAAATAATTTGATACCATATTGTGTAATATGTATAGTATACTTTTATACATATGTTTAAAGGTCGTACATCGTTTGCGCATCAACACTATATAACAATAGGACTGAAAATAACTATACCCAAAAGTACAAGTTGTTTTCCAAATTTCTAGTGGTAGGTATTTATAATTTACAACAAGCTCCTGGACGTCAAAAAATTGACTTAAGTATAAGTGATATAAACAGGTTTCGTTTTGTAAAAATAATGGGACATCACAATATAGGTACCATGTATTGATTTATAATTTTATTTTTTACTTTATTAATTTTTACTCAAGCTATATTATGTATATTTTTATTTTAACTATGACTACTACGCCTGATTGAAATGAACACTGTTTATTATAAATTCATTTTTACTTAAACTATAATATTATGTATATTTGTATTTGTTTTTCGGAGTAAGAATATAATTATGTACATAGTTAAAAATGTTAAATTTTTAACTACAAAATAGTTTGAAAATTTTCGATATTTTGATGAGTTAGGTAGGTATGTTAAAATTTGAATTTTAAATACTTATTTAACAAGAATTTGACGTGCCTGTGTATCTTTATTCTTTTTAAACTTTAAAATCTTAAATTATTCATTATCTATAATATACTATCTATGAACTATAGGTACCTTATAATATGTATGTACATATATATAATTATGACTACAATTCAATTGAATTAATACAATTTATTTTTAATTGTTTTTATCTATATTTATTACAAATGATTTATAACAATCATTGAATTTTCAATCAAAAATGATTTTTTATACCCTTCTATTGTTTAGCATGTTGATGCGCATAATACGATGTAGGTACAATAATTTGGTGTAGGTAAACAGACAATGCGCAAACTATATACAGCCGTATATTTTCATATATAGAATGATATGGTTGATTAATATAAACCTGTAATATGGTGGATCTTAACCGGTGGTCCATGGACCCCCAGGGGGTCCGTACATGATTACTCGGGGGTCCACAGAGTGACTTTTTTTAAATCACCCAAAAATTGAACAAACTTAAAAAATAAAAACTGAATATAAAAATATATTTCGATTGTAATTTTTACTGTGAAGTGTATCGATATATATTTATTATTCTCGTATAAATGGGAGCGGGAATTCATATTTTGGTGAAATTTCTGATACCAACAAAATATGTCACACTGAAACTTGTATTATACCATGACTTAAATTATTCACAACATTGTATTTTTTTTTAAATGTTTAATCTTTTTATATTATATGTGTGAGCCCTTCAACAATATTGTTGCATAGCATATATATTATATCACTTACCATAACAGTAACAATACTAAATTAACAATTACCTAAGTCTTAGTACCTAATTAGTATTAAAATAATAAAAATGAAAAATTGTACAAGGGGTTTTTTTTAGGTGGAGGGGGTCCTGGTTATACTTAATATTTGAAAAGGGTTTAGAACCTATGCTATAATAGGAATAACCGATATTATATACCTAGGTAATAAACAATATTAAACAGTAAACTACATTATTTACTACTATAGTACTACTATAGTACCTACGTCTTTTTTCAGGTTCGATATTAGATATTGGTACCAAATTAATATTATCACCATAATATATTGATTGTTGTAACATGAAAGAACGAACCAAGAGAATCGTAAAACCCGTTTTGGTGACACAACCAGAAATAAACTTTTGTCGTAGCCCGGATGTATAGGTGACAATTTAGGGATATGTACGGTACTACGGTCATATTTATTATGTTCATATAAAATAAATGATCATACCATTGTAATATTACATAATAAATAATAATTATACAAAAACTTAACTGCAAGCTCCATGATCATCGGCTATCTGCTTAGGCTACCCACACCAAATTCTGGTAATGAAGCACTACATGACTTAGCGGACACCGTATCACGTGGACGTAAAATCGTTACGGACGCGGTAAAAAAGATTTGAGTATCACGGACGGAGTCTCGTTTGAGGACGTTCCGACCAATAAACATATTAATATAATATATTAATCTATGGCCTGTGCGTCTCCCATACACTGCTATAGGTTGCCAAGGGACAACATATATTGTTAGAAAGAGATAATATTCTGCACCTATACGTAACACAATGGGATCCAATGCGTACGCTATATTTTTCTAAAAGTGTCATCTCTGTTGTTAAACGCGCCTATCTCACTCCTGCTATTTTAATGGGAATATAATATTCATATATGGACTAAGATGTGTGCTATCTTTTTCCAAAATCGTTGGCGTCCGGATCTCTCTATCTTTCTCTCTACCAGCGGTCGGTTTCTTCATAGGTCACCAGCTGCTGTGATCCGACCACATACGTCGGCAGGTCATAATATGACTTGGCGGCCCGCATTTCCGGTACTCGGCCCAAGAGAATCGTGTAGCTCGCCCGAGGTCTTTGATGGGCGCATATTTTATGTGCACGTATTATAATATCACAATAATATTATGCGATTTACCCGTATGACAATATTATAATTAGGTATAAGACATTACAATTATTTACAATACATAATGCAATATTCGCGGCGGCAGATGCTGCGCTCGGCAGATAACGAAGACAAACCGGCGATCGATCCCCTTCCACGCCACATTACGTTCCCTCCTATCCATAAACTTATATTCCGGGCGGTAGGTCATCCGTCGATAAAAATCTGCCACGACCGTCCAAACGACCGTTAATTTCCCCGTTCACGTCTGAGCGCGCGGTCCGTGTTCAAACGCTCAGCTGAGTATTGGTGCTAACGAACGACGAAAACTATAATACCGAACCCATGTAATGCCAAAATAATATTGTAATAATAATTAATTCGTATGTTTTCCCCCAGTGCGTGTCTCAGTATCCGTGGACCGGATATAACAAACGACCGTATTTCCGGGGAGTTTTTTGTTTTATATAACGAACGGATTACACATTGACCAATCGCATATCAATATCGAAGATCGTCGATTTACCGCTCCTGCGGCGGCAGTGCCATGCGACCGGACTGGTCATCGACGGCGCTCCGTGTGACATTGTTCGTGACGTTGATTCTTGACAATGCGTGCACGTCGAAAAGAGTGAGTATAATAATAGTTTTGGTTTAACTTTCCGTCGAAATGTGAAGAATGTAGTAAGACCGACAGCGAGGTGATAGGTATGTCAGCTGTGCAACTCCAGTCTGAGGTCGAACGCCATCCTTGCAACGATCTTACTAAATTTCAGTTACACACCGAAACTAAAAATTACAAAAAAGCGATTTTTTTACACTTTTCTTGAAACAACGCAAGCATAAACGGCATAAACAATCCCCGAATGACGTGTTATAAGTTTACCAGAGTATTTAATCCATTAAATATAGGTAACAGAATAGATTAGTTGGTATATAGTTAGTACAGTAAAACGTGGAAGTAGTAAAATGGTATAACATATAATATAATACTACAAAGCTACCTATTACATTACTGTCAAGGCTAGTATCGAACAATATAAATGACTTGTAACTGTCGAAAATGCATATAACTCAAAATCTGGTTCATTTGGGAATTATATTTTAAGCGCTTAAATAACAATGTTGCTGGCAGGAATTTACAAATATAAGTTACAACCATATTTTGCACATGTCAGACTAATCTAGAATAATAGTGTGATATTTACAAAAGTTATCGATACACGATTATGGTAGGTATAGAAAATCATGGGAACGATTCTTTCTCTCTCTCTCTCTCTCTCTCTCCCTATGTTTTCACGTTTTTTTGCTTAGAAAATAAATACAAAACTATTTAAGTTAGCTTAATCGAATTCAACTCCAAATACTATAATTTGTATTATTCTCCTATTACACAATGTAAATATATAAGTACATAAATTATTATATTTAAGAAATTTTTTAAGAATATATTTCATTATTAAAATATTATTTATGTATAGCTATTGGAATCTCGACATTATACCACGATATGTCATTCGATTTGTCTATACACACGAAAACTGTATACCTGTGTATTGTGATATACTTATGAGAAGGGTCTCTCAATTCTTAATTTAAAGAAGTTCAGACATTGTTGTACGAATCACATATGCATGCAATATGTATATGTTTTATAATGTCACACGTACCTATACTGTATAATTTTATATTCCATTTACTATTCGTGAATTAATATTCTCTTACCACATTGTTTCATCGTCATTCGTCAGCAACATCATTGAATCATTATCAGCATAGAATAAGCAAAATGTTCTAAAAAATGTATTCTACATTTTTCGGTACCTACATCAAAAATACATCGTTCTTACATAGGTTAGAATAAAGCTTTATAGGTTGTTTTTGCAAAAATCTTTATCGAACAGTTATAACTTATAATAATATATTGAACCCAATCTGTATCTACAATATACATATTGTATGAAATATAATATTTTCATTATGTTTATAATTTATTCGTCAATAAAATTGAAATTAATAACAATTATTTTAATCAAACCAAATGGTCGCACACTTCCTACATGATAATATTTAATTACAAATCAAAAAAGCTATATAGGTACCAAAAGTCAAACACCGTCATTCGCTTTAATGTGGAAAATAGGCAATAGTGTAATACGTATACATTGAAAAGCTAATTTAAGAGTAGATCAGTTTGTTATAAGTAGGGCAGAGGAATTAATGTAGCCATAAAGTCACCAAATATGTATTTAAATACCCAAAATATGTTTTATATGCAAAATGAAAAATATACGTATAAAATATTAATTTTAAAAATTAAATTAAATGCTGGCAATATGACATCACATAGTAAACAATTATCTATCTATTAATAAAATTAATATACGGAAAATGAATCTAATCATCTTATCTATCTTCGAGCGTTTAAAGGAAAAACGTGCACCCGCGGACAGTTAAAAACCATATTATTCGATAAAAATTAAAAATATTTATGTTTTGTTTGTATAATACAACTTGTATAATTATTTAAAATAAAACGTCAGTGGAGTAAAAATTAATACGATTATTAATTAAGTTAAATATACCTCCAAAAGTATAAAATGGAAGAAGTATGCCCTAAAAACAAAAAAAAACTCAAAATATGCATTTATAATTTATATGCAAAATAAAATTTTAAAACTAGCATTGTGAAAGCATGAAACGTATTTGTTTCATACTCTGCTACTTTTGTGACTGTGCAAAACAAATATGTAAATGCTACAAGTTAACCCCTAGCTGACCCTAGCTTATAAGGCGTTAGAAAGAATAAGGATATACTTATATTAAATCTTAAATTATTCTAAAAATAGTTTATAATTTTCCATTTTTAACGTGAAACATGTCGATAATTTTTTAGGTAGTCGTAAATATAAACTATGCGTGATATTGTATTAAAATGTTTGAATAATATAATATGTTAATAATTAAATTACACAACAATGAAGTCTTCATCAAAGAAAAAATAACATTCTTAGATTGTTAGACCTATCAAAAATATGGCGTCATTCAATTCCAACTAAAGATTTTTATTAATATTGAGATTAACTGGTGAATGGAGAGAATTATATACCTAACTTGGTTAACCAAACATTCTGCGATTTTTAGTTTAGGTACGTTGTCCTAACAATACCAATCGCTAATCTTTATAAAAAATTAGTAAAATAATAATAATGATAAACAACTAATAAAAATACTTAAGCTTGAAAATAACATACTGTTTACTAACATTAGTGTCCATGTGGGATTTATCCTTTTATGTGGCTTATATCGAGTATAATATTAGGTATCACAATCGTAATGACGATTCATTACTCAATTATCTTAATTTGTTATGTTTGTATGTTCTAAAACACATACATTTTCATTGATCAGTATTCACTCAAATTTGTAGGATTAATCTATATGTATTAGTATCCTTTTAAGATATAGCTTATAAGTTCATCCATACCTAACAAAAAATAAAATCTTGATAAGTCACCTTCTGTGTCTCTCTATAGATATAACACGGAAGTAAATACATAACCATGGAATTTCAGCTGTAGGTACATAAAAAATATAGGTATTATTGAACAGTACCAAAAAAAAAAAGATACAATTTAAAAGTGCTATTAAATTATATTAATAATTAAAATACCTATAATAGTGATTTGTAATTTTATTTATTAAAATTTGAATCCAAATGTTTTATAATTATAAAATCCAATTATATATTATGTTACCAAATTAAAATTATAATATTTATGATTGAAAGTTAAGTATAAAAATTTTAATCTAAAATGATTGAGATTAGAAAATCCCCCTGAAATGTTCGTTGAAAGTAAAATATTTGTCGTTCGTCTACTAAACCTAAATAAATGATGTCTGGAATATTAAGTCTGAATTATTGTCAATTTATTTACAACGATTATAATGTTTAGTTAATACTTAATGAGTGTACTATAAATTATTAATTAATTCAAAAATCATTTAAAAATTAATCAAAACACAATATATGAAATGTAAATACCTAATACATGAATATGTTTCATAAATACTTGTATAATATATAATATTATTTTGATAAGCGTTTTCTATTATAATAAAAGTGACCTAATTTTTAAATAAAAACTTTTTTCATATTATTAAAGTAATTGGTACCTACCTAATAATTTATTAAAATATTTTTCTGTGTTCATATTTATTTTTTGGACACTTGTTTGACTAAATTTGAATAATTTGTTGAATTAAAAGTTATAGAATAATAATCACGATTTCTATAAAAATGTACCCTTTAATTATTATATTGATACAACTATAAAAGTATACAACTGTTATATTTTGTTCATTATCATCAACTATTAATTATTTTTTTATGCCAATCAAACTATTTGAATCACATTTTACAAAATGTATAATAATTAATAACATTTAAATATTATATTATTATAATTTAATATATTCTAAATATGACCATAATATAATAATTTTATTATTTATTATTTAATATGGAAGTATAACTTCGATTATAGGTAGATATGTGTTCTTACGGCGTATCCCCCTCTCCTCATCGTATGTTTGTATTATCCCAAATAATTTCTACTTTTAATATTGGACAGTTTTTTAAGCGCTATACTGAAATTGTTATATAATTTATATTTGGTAATAATTGATAAATAATTATTAATCCGTTATCATATTTTATATTTAAGATTCTAAGCGGTATTGATGCATATTGCGTTTAAAATCATGATGTGTGTGTTTTGTTTGTATATCTGTAGGTAGTCAAGACATCACCTTTAAATTTTCAACTAAAAAATCTTTTCCGATAAAAAAGTGAATCTATAGTTGGTACTTCGGAGAATTTAAGTTAAAAAAATTCCAACTCTTTTCTTAATAATTACCTAGGAAAACAAAAAAAATCAATAGCGCAAAACTACGTGCATTTTTACGGAAAACCAAAATACAAAAATATCGAACAAAAGTTTATTTTTTTGGTGTAACTCAAAAACGAGGTACATACTTGAGATTTTCACCAAATTTTTGAACTAACAATTTTTATAAATTATTATAGTAAATTTTTTAACATTTTTACCGAAAATATCGATAAAAATAATTATGCTCTGTTATTATATTATATGCTTGGGATATTAAATATAGGCACTATTCATTTTTATAAGCATTTGAAGTTCAAATGCTTATAAAATGTATTTAAAACCATGAACATTTTTAAATAATTGTATAAATAAGTTAAATAAGTTAAATACGTATACAATTTTCAATTTTTACAGCTAAAACTTTAAAATGTAATACAATAGGTTCTTTTTACTGAAACCAAAAAATGTAAAAAATTTTATTTTTTTTGTAATTCAGATATATTATTTGTGAGGTCTTGGAACTTTTACGTATACTATTAGATTATAAAAAACTGACACTTTAAAAAAAAAATCATTTGCTTAACAATTTAATTAAAATAAGGGTAGTTATCGTTGGATAAAAAAAAAAGCTTTTATCGCCACAAAATACTTTTTATATGGTGTAAGGTGTAACAAATCTAAAAGTATCTTTATGTAGGTATTTAAACTTAAGACTTCCAATAATCTGAACTTGATAAATACACTAATAACGTATAAAAGGGGAAATCAATAACCAAAATGAATGTCTTACATATTTTCTTTCTTAAAATATTATATGGCCAACTCGACCAAGGCCGTTACTGAACCTAAGCAGTTAAAAATTAAAAATGCACATAATTCGTTTTCACATTACTGTAAACTGAATGGTGTACTTGACATTTACATTTTAAATACAATAATATAATGTGGAAAAAAAATTCAACGGCACCGCTTAGCTTTATAATTACTGAGTATTCTTGTCAAATGTCAATGTCAGATTAACTCGTAAAAATGTGATATTTGCAAAACAATAATATATACTTGCCCGATGGCTCTGTTAAAGAGTCGGTAACGGTTTTTTTTTTTAACGTGATATTACTGTCGCTTCAGTACTTGATTGTGTACATTAAACATTCAGTCTGTGGAACGATTTTTTTTTTTTTTAGATATGAAATGTTTTAAAAGTTACTTCACAGTTCGCATATTATATTCAAATCAAAGAAAACAGTGTCATGAAAAATGAAAATTCAAAACCAAACGCCGAGCAACAAAGATTATATTAATTATTTTTTTTTAATTCTCGGTAAACATATAGGGGTGAACATGTTCATATAGGAATATTCTTATATAATTTTATAGGAACTATAATAATATTATAATAATAAAAAAACAAGAACATTTTTTTAAAATTAATTTAGAGTTTACAGCTGGGTGATGATTAGAAATTTCATAATGGTGGATATTAATTGGGGATAGTTTATCAGTATTTCGGCGAGTGAGTCTGGAAGATTTAAATGTATATATATAAATGATAGGTTATTGGCATCTTTTCTAGCGATTACAATACTATAAGATCTGTAAGAGCTTTGGATGCACGATTGTAAGACAGATGATTATGACTTCAAATTGTCTGTCTATTTCAAATGGAAATGTCCAAATAATATTTTATAATATTATGTTCAATTTCGTTGAGTTTAGTAAAATTATACACCCGTCGTTGTTACCACTTAAGTATGTATTTTTTTTTTTTTTAATAACTCCGGTGAGGTTTATTTTAGTTAGAAGGATAGAAGAGATGTAATTGCATTCGAAATTGCATTCCTCAATTTATTTATTCTATGTTGTATTGTTCAAGATCAAAAATAGCTCGATTTTGGTAATGCAATTTGAAGATAGTAAATTATATATTGAATGTGTAAGGTAATATTTGTTGGATTGATTGTATTTTTATATTGTTAATAGCGCTGAAAGAGTCTGTACAAAATTATTGAGTCTTTGGTATCGTACTCGATTCAGCTGGTAAATACCAAACATGAGTTAGGTAGTTCAGACATAATAGTTCCAGATGAAACAATGAATTGAACTCTTGGAAAATAATACAATTATAATATAATATAATAAACTTAATTTTTTTTTTCATGTTCCCTGTTTGATATGTTTTTATACGAGCATCACTGCGGGCGCTTATCGATACGGTTTGTTGGTTAAATGATATATGTATTGTCTAGGAAGTAATTTTGTTTTTCAGTAGCAGATCTCCAACTATTATTTCACTTTGTACTTTCTTTATATACAGCCATCGTAGGTCTGCCTGTACAGTATTTACATTTTACACTGCGATGATATTGATAATAATATAGCGATGATAATGTGCTACATTACAACTCCATCCATAACCACCGCAAACCAAAGTAAATCTTCACGATAAACAATTTAACTCGTAATTATTTATCATCAAAAAGAAAAATGCACTGCGTTGAATGAACTTCGTTGTTTTCCAATCGGTTGGGATGCACAATTATTGATATGTATATTTAATATACTACAATCCAAAACTACACACAAACAAATTAATCGTATTTCAAAGTTTTAGTGAAAACTCATTGAGAATAAATCAGTTTTACAACGTCATATTATATTCGTGTTAACGAACTAATTAATTTACAATCAAATAATACTCATTTATTTGTGGTGGACGTATTTAGACATTTTATGCCCCACGGCAACATATTTTAGCCCCCCTTCCCCAATAAATTTCTGTGTTTTGGTGTAGACAATGTTAGATCACAGAAATTTCAACCAACTATTTATGCTGCCGTCATTAATAGATACATTATATAATATATTCAAATATATACTACATCATGTGTGTGTGTGTGTGTGTGTTTCAAGGTCTTGAGTGTTTTTCTTATACAATAAATTATATGTAAATATAACAAAAGTGCATACCTAATTATTTGATATTAATAATATATTAGATGTTGAATAATATATATTTATAGATTAAATATGTATTATGTATTTATGTATGAGTGTTATCAAGCATTAATTAAAAGCTGTCTATGACTCCACGTTTTCTACTAAATGTGTAAATATTATGTTCATGACAAAATAGCAGCCCTAGTCCAATATAACATCAAGAATATGGACTGTTGTTTTGATCATAAAAATGTAACAAAATATATAATATAGGTAACGTACTTACCTACCTATATACCTATTGTTTATATTTCATCTATTAGTCATTACTTATCGCTCGAATCCCTCTAATGTTGGGCGTATATCGATTCCGCCGTCTACTGTTTATAATATCTACATATCAATTCCGCCGGCTACCGCTTACAATATTTACACATCGATTCCGCCGGACACTGTTCATCACCCCTTTGTATATGTATTTTAAAATGTATAGTCTATTTAGTATAATTTAGACAATATATACAACTATAAATTAATATATTAGTATTTAATTAATATGTGTATGTGAATAATAGTGTTAATTGTATATAGTCTAAATTGTATAAAAATATTATAATTGTATAGTTCAAAATTAAAGTGTATAACTACTTTTGGTAATATTTGGAAACAGTTAATAAGTGAATTTATAAATTTTATAAATCTATAAATCTATTTTTGATATTGTGCCAAATTGATGTTCTTACAACCATCAGGTTTCTTATAATATTATGCTTGTAGCGCACGAGTAAATACATTTTATTTCAAACCGTACGTATTGCTATAACGTATTACGCTACGTATTTATTATATTGATTACCTACCTATGACTCAAACTGAAATCTTATCTTTAAGATAAAATATAAGACTATAATAGTACATTTATATTGGCTCGGTTCCGCTTGTTACAATATGGACTTCCCTTGTTGATAATCAGTATCCACAGTATCGATCTAGTTATCGAAATTATTGCTCCACAGTCCACACACTCGCACATTTGTATTAGGATCTTAATTACAATTTGTTACATTTTTAATTACAATGAACTTTTCTATTATATCAAGTGAACGAAAAAAAGATTTGATTTTGTATAATAATAGTAAATATTATAAAAAAGATTACGTGAAATATTTAGATGCTTTTAAATGGCAGTGCCAAGGTGTATTGATAAGGTGTCGTCACTCTGAACTCCTATTACGTATAAACTCTTGATTGAAATTTTTACCACAGTTCCTATAGACACCAGAGCGCGCTTCCTGTTCTATGAAGGCCTAATTTTTCATACTGTTAAATGCAAAATGCTTTAAAACTATGAATTAAAATTTATTTTTTTTGGAGTTAGCATCTAATAATTTTAATTTACATTTGTATTTTTGTTTTAAATATTTTTTATCAAGTAGACATCAATTATAAAATATTATGATGTATAATTTAGTCACTTCTTGGGATATTTGCAACCTAATTTAATTTTTGAATATGTATATAATACATATTATATATATTATATATATTTAGATATACTACAGTTTAATCTAGGACTGTGCTTCTCATTTTTTTTTTGTCGTGTGATCCCCTAAATTTAATGTAAAACTGTCAAGGCCCCTTCAAATCATAAATTATTTTTTCTTAATTATATA
>NC_042495.1:58501422-58508694 GCF_005508785.2 Acyrthosiphon pisum
TTCAACCAACTATTTATGCTGCCGTCATTAATAGATACACTCTATATAATATATTCAAATATATACTACATCATGTGTGTGTGTGTGTGTGTGTTTCAAGGTCTTGAGTGTTTTTCTTATACAATAAATTATATGTAAATATAACAAAAGTGCATACCTAATTATTTGATATTAATAATATATTAGATGTTGAATAATATATATTTATAGATTAAATATGTATTATGTATTTATGTATGAGTGTTATCAAGCATTAATTAAAAGCTGTCTATGACTCCACGTTTTCTACTAAATGTGTAAATATTATGTTCATGACAAAATAGCAGCCCTAGTCCAATATAACATCAAGAATATGGACTGTTGTTTTGATCATAAAAATGTAACAAAATATATAATATAGGTAACGTACTTACCTACCTATATACCTATTGTTTATATTTCATCTATTAGTCATTACTTATCGCTCGAATCCCTCTAATGTTGGGCGTATATCGATTCCGCCGTCTACTGTTTATAATATCTACATATCAATTCCGCCGGCTACCGCTTACAATATTTACACATCGATTCCGCCGGACACTGTTCATCCCCCTTTTGTATATGTATTTTAAAATGTGTAGTCTATTTAGTATAATTTAGACAATATATACAACTATAAATTAAAATATTAGTATTTAATTAATATGTGTATGTGAATATATAGTGTTAATTGTATATAGTCTAAATTGTATAAAAATATTATACTTGTATAGTTCAAAATTAAAGATTATTTAGTTGTACCTATATGCCTATTGTTAATATTTCATCTATTAGTCATTACTTATCGCTCGAATCCCTCTAATGTTACATGAAAAAAACGCAGTTTTTATAAAAAAAAAAAGTTATATTATAGGTATATAGCCATATAGGTATAGTGTTAATATTTTAACTTACCTAATTTTGTTCACAGCAAAAGCGTCAGCTGTTCCGTGAGAATGTGTTGCCATACTTTGGTGGTAAAATACCAGATTCTGCGTTTCATGCAGACCGCTTGGCACTGAATATGCTGAACAAAGAAGGAATATCTGTGCCCGATGGTATTCTTTTCGAAGCCAGACCTAAAGAGTCGTTCCACCAAAGTCAACGGAACGATCCAGAACTACTCAACTCGGTAGTCAAAATGATCCATACGCCGGACGGCAGGTGAGCGATGGCGCATAACCGTATTGATAATAATAACACGGATCTAATCTATGGTATAAAACGTATTAGTACCATAAACCTTATGCTTAGTATAAAGTCTATGATTAGTACCTACACAAGCACTGTTTTTATCGTACCAATAATTCCGTCTGTATACATAATATTAAATTAGGAGAAAAATAGATACATCAGTGGAAAGATATCTTTGTGTAGAGTAACACAAAAAAAAATTACACATAAAAATATTACCTATATTACCTACCAGGTATAAGGCAAGTAAAATACGAAAATAGGAACACCGCTGTAGTGACGCCATCTGTCCAGTAAAATCTAATTAAAAAGTTTGAAAATAGTTTTCTTGGTCCAAGTCTTGTAGTACGAAGTATAAAAAGCAGAAACCTAACCAATTTATATAATAAAACAAAACAATAGATTTTCCCATATAAAATGTTCATGCTTCGAATAAAAGGAGAAGTACAGAAAGCGATATACCGAAGTGTGTAAACGCTAAGAAATGGACAACACTATAATAGTAATCATAATTCATTATAAATGTTAATATACAGAATGTAACAATATGAAGACCTGACAGATGAAATAACTTTTGTTCTGATCAATATTTAAAATTTTTTTTATAAGTTTATAATTTATAGTCACTTGCGTTACATGTATGATATAAAGAAATTATTTTTAATTTTTAACAGTGAAAATAAAACATTTATTTAAGTCAAGTAGTTTATTTTATTCGAATTTTTTTAAATGTCAATATTTTTTTGAGTAAATTAATTTAGAACGTAATAACTTTTTTCAAAATATTATTTTTTGGGAATCTCCTGAAATGAGTACCTACTTATATTTAACTTAACTATTTATTAACCATCATTTAATTTTCAAAATGTTTGTCATACATTAAAGTGGCATCATTTTTTTTTCAGGTCTTCCTGTTACACCATGTATAACAATATAGAATTATTATATAATTAAATACATCGTACAATATACAATTTTAATTTTACAGCTATTAAGTGTTTTACTCACGCGATATAATAAATAATATTACAAAGTACTTAAATACTTCTACATTAATCAATTGTTTTTGCCACACGCATACATAATATAATTTAATTTAATACAAATAAATAATAATATTTACCTGACTAATGACTACCTATTAATTATTTGAATTTATTTTGTTTTAATAATATAAAGGAGAGATACAATAATTTATAATTGCAAAATTCGTTGATCTATAATCGTTGCAAATTATAATATATAGTAAATATCCCAAATCGACGTTTGATATTTTATTGTTAGTACATAGGTACTAAAATCATAAATTTGTTTATTCATTTAAAACATGCCATAATAAATTGTGCCTTTTTAATAAATATTTTAAAATTAGGTTTATACCTTCAGAAGGCCGGTACGACGCTGAAAACGAAGTAGAGTCCACGTACAGAATATTAATACCCTCGAATATACAGAATTATCATCTACCGAGGTTTAGGCCGGTACCAGAAACGCTACAGCTGTCTGTTCATAATGTATTTGAGAGTGGCCGATTGTCAATCGCACCCATTATGGGAAATATAGGTGTACCATTATACCCTATATTACAGGTAAATTATATAAGTATTGTAATTAATTTAATTAATTTAATCTAAATCATTATGAAGTTAATAAATCGATGCCTACTAATTGATTCTCGTACATTAACGGGAAAAATATGTAATATAATAATTGAGTCCTGGTGTGAACGAAAAATATACCAACTGAGTATGTACTTGAGAAAATAAAATACAAATAATTTCAACTATAGCTTAAACGCCTTAAACAACTGAATTATAAAAATAATTTAACTTAACTTCAATTAATAAGTGATTTATTATAATATATATTTATCCATCTCTATAGCAATATAATTTTAGTTGTTTCGTGGTCAGACTTTGTGCCCCCCCCCCCCCCCCCATCACGATTGAAGCCAAGAGTAATAAAAACCATTTAAAACAATACGTTTAGTAAATATATCTTTAAGTATAAAATGTATCTTATGAATTAAATTATTTAGAGAAATTAATTTATATTTCTACCCTCTGTATAATAAGTTATGACTTAGTTACAAATTAGTTATGATTAATGTTTAGGCTTGGAGTATATACCTACATACTAATATCAAATATGTAGAAAATACGATGTCCAGTTATTGAAAATACTACTTCAGCACAAAATTATTTCACTATACATGGTAATAATTGTGTCGTTTAGTAGGTATACCAGTTAAAATAACCGCTGACAATACCCCCACAGCACGACACTATTCAACTCTCAATATCTCAATTACTAACTAAACTTATTACTAGCTAAACTACAAGTTATATTAAAATGAAATTTTAGAAATTTTTAAAATAAATTCATCATAATATTATAAAATGCATTTTTGTCTGTTTCAATATTTTATTCTTGAAAATAATGTAGGCCGTAGGGCCAAATTAAATAATACGGCCACGATCGTTGACCAGTTGACTGGGCCAGTCCACCCCTGAATAAATGTATTTTACTCTCTGGTAAAATGTCTCTACCTAGTGAATATTTTAGTAATTAGCACTTATGACATTTTTTTAGTGTGAATATTTATCCCTTGAAATGTATAGGAAATAAAATTCACAATAGTGAATAGTATATACATATAGTGTAAACACAACTTACTGTACCTATAAAATGCGTATTGGCGTTTGTGAAATAATGTTAAGTTATCTATTGTATGCGCTCAACATAACAGTTAACAAGTACCTATGTGACGGTGACCCTCTGTTCGATCATGTTAGACGTTACTCTTTAGTATTTATTACCACCGGCAAATGAGTAATGACAGTGGAAGAATAACTATGAATCATTAATTATAGGTCATAGGAAAATATAATACAAAACAAAGTTTCTTTTTAAAGGAAAAATCTCAAAAACAAAATACTAAAATACTTGTATAGTAGGTTGATATTAGGTATATAATAATTATAGTAACTATATTACTTAAAAAGTTGTAGGTACAACTACTATACTTATTTAGGAATTTCGCAAAAAAATTCTTCGTTTCATACATGCAAGTTAGTTATTTCTATAAATGCGTGTGACATAACATTATATATTAAAAAAAGTGTTATATTTTAGTACCTATACTTAATAGTCTATAACAATTTATAACAAAAAAAAAAAAACTAACCCGAGTATTAAACATTTATCAAATGTGACAATGATCTTTAGTCCTACGCCCTATAATGAAAGATTTGTGTACTATAATCACTTCAACTTCAAACTAACGATTTGTCTTAATATTTGGATATCTGCCTTTAAATACTAAAGTATAGATTTAGCGATGTGGGCCATAGCGTGTAGTCCATTTCGGCGACGTCACTAGACAGAGATCTTTATATAAAATCAATTCAATTTTTAAAATCACGTAATAAGAAAAATGAGTAGCAAATAGCAATGGTGATAATGAATCTAATAAAATGTAATGTTCTCCATATAACTTCGGAAAAAAATAGCAATATACCCCTATTTACAATATTACTTTATGTTTACAATAATATTTATATATTTTTTGAGAATCTTGGTCACCCAAAATTATTTCCAAGTTCTGTCGGAAACAAAAAAATCCGTACCAGAAGTATAATAATATACTATTATAAGAGTTATAATGACTCAATGTAGTCAGGTAAGTATTGAGAACGACAAAACACATCCGTACGTGCACAAACATTTTTTTTTATATGTACCACCAATACACCAAATATATGTAAATAACTCAACTTATATGTAGATTTTTCTATAATCAGATGAGTCTTTATTTGCGGCAGTCACCTATACCGCATTTAATACTTTTGTACGTATCAATTATATCATACTATCTACATAACATAATTAATAAATCAAATTAGAGCCATACGTTAGAATAGAAACAATACATTCGTGTATGGTTTCTCAAGTGTACGCATATAACGCGAAGTTATACGTATTATATTACATTATTATTATGAATAACTATAGCCGACACTATACGTTGGCTGCTCGCTAAATGCTAAGATAAATGCAAAATGGTAAGATGTATAAATTATTATTGTAATCATGTTCAGTCATTCAGATTTATATAATATAGTAGGTATATGTACACAATACATAATATAATTTATATACATTCGCATAACAATTCTATATGTGGTGTACGTGCTTAACACAATTGTTTCGAAATGACTGAATGTTACACAGGAATACAGGATATTATTGTTTCAACAAAAAAATTCTAATCTCTTACTGCAGTATATAATTAATGATTTTATGTATATATTTTATTTTGTCATGTGTCTACTACTCAATGTACGGTAACTCGTACAAAATGTAAGGAAATAAATACTCATAGGTACATTTAAATTGAATACCTCTGGCACATTTTTTTCCCCATAAGAGGAGAAATTAAATTACCTTTTGCAGTTGTTTTCTAAATTCTGGTTATAATACTAGGAAACTATATCTTACAATACTGAAAATGCGTTCTGTATACGGTCAAAGATTGAAACATAACATTGAAAAGCAATTTTTTTTATTTATTTCCGTATCTAATTGACAATGCATATTGTGTCTTTAGAGTTGGTATAATGTATTTTATACGCACGCATGGGCACTCTTATAAAATTAAAACAGGGACTCTATTAAGTGGTTTTTTATTTTTAACTGTCAAATTTTTGCTTGATTTCTATAAATAACTAATAAGCACGTTTTAAGTACCTAATTATTGAGCTCTTATTAATTGCTTTTATTGTGCCGTAATATTTACGCATAGGTTCATCATGATACTAACTGTACATTTTTTTCATATCAACTATTTAAGTTTAACAATGATTAATAAAAAATAAATGAAAGACATACAATAACCGTTATTTATCGATTCTATCAAAACGTCCCGTTTTAAAACAAGCCTAAATTTCTTTGCCTGCTACTGTACATATACAACCTGTCTATCAATTCCGCTGTCTTAAATTTATAAAAATGGTGTAAGCTAAGAAAGTAGCAAATAGTTATTAATTTATAACACAAGCCACAAGTCATAGTAATAAATGTATTATCTACCTATAATCTATGATAATAATATTGTGTATATATATATAATATAGTATTATATATTATATTTGATAATAATATATATTATGACACAGGTATAATTGTCGTATTGATATAGGTTATACTAAGGTACGTAATACAACGAATTTATATTATAACATCTTCATCTGCTACAATTATTATTATTAGTAGATACGATATTATTCATAAGTCATAACTATTGTTTTATAGAATTTTTGAGGAAATAAAATACCTTAAATATACACAATATGTATATACAATATACATATATAATTGAATACTAATTATTATAATATTATATTAAATTAAATGTGGATTAATGGGTAATATGGCGTAAGTGTATGTGTAATACGCACCTATTTATATTAATATGATTTTGTTCTTCTTTAAATTAATAATCCCAAGTACCTATCTAATTTCCCTAAAATTGTTTATGCATATTATATAATTAATAAATATTAGTAAATTGATGTAATAGTTTTAAAATAAGTTCATTAGTATTGCCTTTAATTAAATTAAGTTAGAAATGCACAAAAATGGGTAAAAAAATATAAAATAATACTTAACTTATATATATATTTATATATTATAGGTACCTATATTATGTAGGTAATAATAATTTGTTATTGAATAGACTGAAGTTAAAATAATAAATTTGTCTTTATAAATATAGAATATAGACCTAATAATTAAATGTCTAATGAAAAAATGTATTTATACTCAGACTGTATATTACTATATTATATATTCCAATAAAATGTGATAATTAGTTCAAACTAATATGTACAATATTTATTTACCAACTTTTTATTTTAGAATTGGAATTTACCTGATGCTCACCGGCCATACGTTGATCAATTCAATCACAATGTCAATCAAATTATAAATGTCCAATCGAACGTTCAAAACGTACATTTGACAAGTTTTGTGTGTGATAGATCTGGAAAAATGTATCCA
>NC_042495.1:58508794-58509042 GCF_005508785.2 Acyrthosiphon pisum
TGATAATATTACTATTACAGTATTAATAGAAATTTGCATGTAAAAATATTTACAAATATATAATTTTTCTTAAAAACAAATTTTAAGACAAACACTCAACAACACAATTGAAATGACTACTTTTATAAATTGCTTTCTTAACTCTGGACATAATATTTTATATGTTAAAATGGCGCTACGTGGGCGCCCGCATGCGTTCTCTCTGTCTTACAAACGCATAACATAGCAAATTGTACGCTTGGCAGATC
>NC_042495.1:58509142-58533084 GCF_005508785.2 Acyrthosiphon pisum
ACGTTTACCTCTGTTAGTTTAAAAATTAGAGTGAATTCTCTTATACAATGTAGATGTAAGAATGTTATCTAGTAGTGAACCTCGTACATTTTTATTAGATTTAAGTTTTATAGCAAGTATTAAGAGTATTTTAAAATGCACAAACTGCAATTATCAATTTTCAAATACTCATAACTTGCTTTAAAATTAAAATATAAATAAAACCTATGAAATTCACTAGATAATATTCTTACTTTTAAATTGTATACGAGGTCAATTCACTCTAATTTTTAAACTAACAGTGCTAAAGTGCTGAACGTGATCTGCCAAGCGTAAATTTTTCTATACTATGCGTTTGTAAGACAGATAGAACGCATGCGGGTATGTAGCGCGCCCTTTTAACACATAAATACCAATATGAATCATCATAACTATATTGGATGTACACCTGCTTTTAAGCATTCATTAAAACTATCTCTAGTTGTCTGTTGTTTGTGTTTACATCAAAAATATTTCCAGAATTAAAAAGTGGAAAATCAAAAAAAAAAACAATAATCATTGTAATATTATGTTTGTATTATACATTTCAACTAAAGCAAAATTAAAAACAATAGGAAGAATGATTGATCTTAACCCCAGTGAAGTCGGGTAGTACGTTTGAAAATAACAAGTTAATAAACTAGTTTGGATAAAAATCAATAGTTAGATTCTGGTTTACTTAAACGGTTAGATAGGTGCAGAATCTATGATTATTGATGAATATTCATAAAGTATTTCTTGGTTTTATTTCCACTGAGTACAAACTACAAAGCAACACAATATGCAAGCCCGGATTAAGAATCAATTGGGCCTCAGGACACCATACACTTAGTGGGAACACTTTCAACTTTAACTTCAAAATAATTGTATCATTACATATACATATTTACGACTCTATATTATTGTATAATTTTCAATTTTTTTACCATACCATACAGGCACTTTTTTTGGAACATTCTCAAAATTTTTAAAAACGCAGTTGTACCAATAATAAAATCGATTTTATATTTTCAAATGGTAACCACTATATTTTTTATGGATTCTGGTGAAGCTTTTTTTCTGAACATTTTGACAGTCAAATGATCAATCTTGGTTCGTTAGGTTATTAACTATGGTCCTCTAAAGTTTAGTATAATATGCATTACCTAATACTTTTAACTGAAATACCTAATTTACAAGAGCTAAATAATTTTTTTCTTATAACTACCTTTTTATATACTTAAATAGTTAAATCGGTAATCTAAAATGCTCAGATTGAGAACAATTTTATCTTATTATTATTAATAATTTACCTACTATACCTACCTACTTAAATTAATGTGCCCCCCTTACCTCCCCCCCCCTTAAACCAGGCTTGATAATATGGCCAGTATAAATCATCTGCTGATGAGATGAAAAAAAAAATATATATTTATTTATTTTTAAACTCTAACAACTAACGCCTAACAGGAGCATAAGAATAAAAATAAATTCAATATTCTAAAACATGTAATGTTAATATAATTTAATGTCCAATAGTCTGGTTTATCAACATCAGTTATAATATGATAATATTACAAGTAGAGTGTTACGTATAATCAGTGTTGGGAATAGATTATTAAAAAATTATCTATATAAGATAAGATAATTTTAACAAAATATTATCTAGATAAATATCATTTTTTAGATTCTGAGTGGAACGATGAGTGTATTGATTTTACAATGATGTGTGTTTTTTTTTATTTTTTATTTATTTTTTTATTTTAGATTCTGAGTGGAACGATGAATGTATTGATTTTACAATGAAGTGTGTTTTTTTTATAATTTTTTATTTTTGTGTGTCATCACATTTTAGGACAGTAAAAATACTTAGATTTTCTTCAACAATATCTTTTCTGATAGGAAAGTGAATCTAGTTGGTACTTGGGGGGTCAAAAGTAAAAATTTCTCAGTAGTTTTCAAAATCGCCGTGAAAAATAATAAAAAATTAAAGAAAAACGGGAATTTTTACGCAAAATCTGTTTTTGAAAAAATCGATTTTGGTTTTTGGTACAACTCTAAAACAAATGACCGTAGGTTACAACAGCAGTTGAAAAGTATTAAAAATACATAGGCACAATTTTTTTTTATAAGCATTTAAAGATCGCATTTTGAAAAAATTTATGAAATTTAAAATTGAATAATTATTTTGTAGTTAAAAATTTATAAAATGTTTAACTTTTACATCTAATGCTTGAAAATTTAAAACAAGATTCCATGTAAGTAGTTAATTCTGTTACCAAAAAATCTAAAAAAATACATAAGCACAGTTTATTTTTATAGTCATTTTAGTTTCAAATTTAGACGAAAATACATATTAAAAAACCTAGAATAACTATTTTAATTATTTTGTTATGATTGTATAATATTATTCGTGGGTACTTGAAACTTCTAAAGTATAATATTATATATCTATGATAGTATCACACTATCACGGTTTGTTGTTGATGTATAACGCGTTATAAGTACCTATTGGATATTGTGATATGATTAATTTGGAATTTATTACAGGTACCTATTATAGGTCAATTTTTTAAAGTGAGAACTTTATTGCGCGCGCTTGGTTGGGGACCTATTTCGTTGAACATCCGTTCGTCCGCGTCCGTCTGAAGAGATATATTATTTAATTTTGATTTTAATAAATGCATTTTATTTAAAATTGTATTTTTTGTGTTATTTCATGTTGCCCTTACGTTATTTCATTCATTTAGACTTAGCCACTTAGGGGCCTAGGGAAAACAAGAAATTTGTTTAGCCGGTCATAACTCAGCGGCTATTTGACTTAGGTACCCCAAACCAAGAGGGATCTCATTCTTTAAGTCTATAGACCTTTTTAAACTATTTTGGAACTAAGCCCCCACCCCCTTCATTTTCAATTAAATATAACTCAGCCGTTATTCAACTTACACACCCTGGACCAAGGGGGATCTATTCCTCATGCTTAGGACTATCGATTTCCGACTTAGGGAACCGGAGCACCCCCTCCCCCCCATTTTGGATTTTGATTTTTTGCTGGAAATTGGTCCGGGACACCCTCAGGATCTCGTCCTTAGCGGGTTAACTCGGGGTTTTGAGTTAAAGGCAGGATTTTAAAGTGAGACCTTTATTGCGCGCGCTTGGTTGGGGACCTATTTCGTTGAACGTCCGTCCGAAGAGCGATCGAGGGAAAGCGATGTAACAGAGGAGGAGGACCGCCTGAGCTTACACATGGTTTGGCTTGCGTAAATGGGTAGGGGGACGGGGCATGGTGGGAGGCGCGCGCATAGCAGCTGCGACTCTCCTCTCCCGTTCTCTCCTTCTTTCTCACTCACTCTCTCACTCTCTCTCTCTCTCTCTCTCTCTCTCATCCTATCTCGCTCTCTCTGCGTGCACGCGCTTAAGCATCTGTGCGCGCACAGGCAGCCACGCACAGATTCTTTTCGTCTCATTTTCGTCAACTCTGTGTATACACAGCGCGTCTTCATTTGTCGTGCTGTATATAGGTTAACTACGTATCGCCGGACACCACTTTACATTTTATTTTATGTAAGAAGTGATAAGCTTTTTATACGTGATTGCATGCTCCTTCTGGAGTTTGTATCGCGACAAAATGAGTGATAGTGATACTGATAGAGAGTGTGAATAGCAAAGAACAGCTTCGCCACTGCAGGGTTCAAACCAAATGCCGCCACCATGTGCTACTACATATGATGCGCAACATTAATACAATTGTATTATCAATTACATTTATCATATCATGCCATCATAACATCCATTCATTTAATCCCCATGTTCCTACCAACTACAAAATCAATAACCTGAAAATTTAATTCTCACTTTTGCGGTACGTCCCGCGACGCACCCGTTTTTTTTTTAATACCATAGATAAGTATATAATATGTCTAATACCTAGACTGACAAACCGTCTCCGCTCAGAATAGGTTTTTCTTATACAGTGATATTATATCATTGAATTCAAATTTAATACTATCCATTATACAGTGACCCACTTCTTACCTACTGTACAGCAGAGCGTCATCCACTTACCCACCTTTTTAGACTTATTTTTATTGTTTTTTAGTATTTTTGTAATATTAGATTTATATCAATATAATGACATAATATATAATATAATAACAACGGATTGAGCCTTTGAAATACAGTTCTACGAAGTTAATTTTAATTTATTTTTAAAATGGATGGGGAAATAAACCTATATCTAATTCATTTTAATATGCTCATTATGGCTAGTAGAGAACGATGTATAGTGCAAGCCCGCATGCAGGTTCTCGTAATACTGTCGTTGGCAATAATAACAAGAAATATATCCCTCTAATTTTATAAATAATCTATATTATATTAGAATTTTAGACATTGGTTTTATAATTTTGTAGGGACACTATAATATTTATATAGTTAAGCCAATTTTTTATCTAAGCTAAACACTAGATAAATCGTAACATAATTATCTAGATACTTTAAAAGATAATTTATTTCAAAAAATCTTATCTAGATAATTCCTGCGTATAATAAACGTTAGTGGAGCACCTAGCTGATATGTGAATTGTATTGTTTTAATTAAATATAAGGTACTCAATTAGTGATAATATCTTGTATTAGTACCTATATCATATATATACATCGGCATTCGGCAGTGGCACAAAACCAGTAGGAACGCGTTTACATGCCAGCGTAATATCGCTGTATGTTGTAAATCGTATATTTTACTTTGGATATTATACATTTATACCATATTGTAATACATAATTCGTTAGAGAGCGTTTTGTTTATTTCTATCCACATGTCACGACTCTTCTTACATAATATAATATTATGTTCATAGAACACAAAAGGGATTTTTAATCTTTCCTGAAATTTCGTGGAGGGTTACAATCAGCCGTCTCAGTCGCCCATCACCATTGACTATCACAGTATTATTGATGTACGCTTTCTCGCTAAAAAAACCTAACACTGAATAAACTATTATCAAAAATACAACAGTAATTATGAATTCAGTATTTTTTAGATCACATTATTTTAATGTTGGTCTTTTTTATATAATTTGTTATATTAATAAACTCTATTATAGTATTTAATAAATAATATAATAATTTATTAACATAATAACATCTATGGTGCTTTATTAAAGAAAAAATTTACTTTAATTATATTTTTGAAATACCGACATGGTAGGTAGGTACATATCTAAACACCTTGACATCAGTATAATATAATATATTAAATGGCTTATATTATTGTATCATTTTTATTTTTTTAACTTTCAAATTTGAATATTCATTACATATATCCTGGGTGCAATAGACCCAGAATGGCATAGAATGGCTTAAGACAGAGAAAAAATAGCAATTGGATTATATTTTATTTACATTGGCTTATAGTTTTTTTACGTTGGACACAAACCGACAAATTATAAATGTTCCTATAAATATAATTTTAAAATGCACTTCTGTAATTTTTTTTTCCACTACCATATGTCTTTATGCAAATATAAGTTTCATTATAGGTATATATTTCATACTATGACATTCTATAATTTTGACAAACATAAGTTTATTTCTGTTTCATAATTTTCATATTATTGTTTTGTATGATGGAAATACCGAAGTTACCAAAAAAATAATAAAAAAATAGTTGATGGCCTTTTTTTTTTGTTATGGATTTTTCTGTACCCATAACTATTATTATTTTAAACTTTTAAACTATTTGTGTAGGATAAAAGGTATTTTTATATAATTTTAAGACATTGGAATAACACACTAGCTGGTAATAAACTGTATCAATTATATTAATTTCATTGAGATTATGAGAAATAATTTCATAGTTTACAGGTATTCTATTATTTATATTTGCATATTTATTACCATGTCACCATTGAGCAATCGTATATTTCTACTTCTGATCGTTCAATTAAAATTAAGCCAACTTCTTGTCTTGTGTGTATTACGAATGTACATAATACGCTGTATAAAAACAAAAACTATGCATCTAATCAAAAATGAACTTTTACAAATTCTCAAAAAGGGTTTATATAATGCCAGCTCCCTCCACTCCACAAGACGTGTGACTAATGAAAATGTGCAGTAGATACCTACACATTTTGAGAGGAAAAAATAAAAACGATATCTACTGAGTTTGCACATTTACATTTTACAGTAAACATTTTTCTTTTTGGAAGGGTTATCATAAAAAGTATTGACGTATTATGCTATTATAAACGCAGCGTTCTATTAAAATGTGTTAGAGCCGTTCAATATTCAACCTATGTCAGCATTAATAAAGTAGGTACAATTCATGATTTTAATGATTTTATTCGAAAATTGAATTGAAAATAACCCTGCCTGGATGTATATTGTTAAGTTAAATCTACGGTCCTATAATATTGTTGTTTTGGAACAAAGCCAATATCATGAAAATAAATATGATAAAGAGTCTAGGCCATATATGAGACTTGATTTTAAGTTGTATAATATGCGTATCCAAAATATTGTTGGCTATAGTCCGAATAAATGTAATGTTTAAATTTTAAAATGCTTCCTTCACATTTAAAAAAGCATTATGATTTATAAATTAAAAGCCACTGAAGATCTACGAGTTTCCGCATCAAATTTATTGTTTTTGAAAAAATAAAAATCTTTCAGACCAAACTCATAATATTATAAGTCTTGAATAATATTTCATGATTCTAGTATTATACATAGTTTTAATTAATTTATACGCTTATAGTATTCTTGTATATTTAATTTAATTGAGAGAAATTAAATGGAGATTAACAACACGTCATATAAGCAGGGCTGTCTTTAGACTTTTCCGCCCCTGGGCATCATTATTGCTATTATTTAAAAGTTAGCTGCTTACTGGCCATTTTTATGAAATGCACAACAATAAATTTAAAAATATAAAACAATATCATGCCTAAAACCATCAATATTTTATTTTAAATGTAGACTAATGACAAGACCGTTGCCTTTATTCCGTAATCCGCATACACCAAAAAATACCTATTAGATGAAATTTACTGGACTAATAAAAAATGTCTGTCCTTTCAAAAATGTCCACTAGATCGTTAGGAAAACGATGGTACCATTTATACAAGACTCCTAAATTTGGCCCAGAATACAAGATTAATTATTTATTTTAGTTTTTTGTTATTTATCTAATATCTATTGAAGTATACAAACAACTATTAATAGCACAATTTTAAATTTATTTTTTACATTCTAACCATTATTTAAATATATTAAGATAATTGAAGAATGCCAACAAGCCCGGATTAAGACATTTTGAGGCCTAGGGGGCAACATTTTAAAAGAGGCCCCTGTCCGAAAAAATAATAGTTTATTATGTGCATTATGTTTATAATGTATATATTATTTAATATTAGGTACCTGTTATAATAAATATATATAGATATTAGATACTTTGCAATAAATAATGTATCATTTTGTTTATAAATTATAATGTATGAGCTTTTTTCTTCGCTAAATAACCATCGGTTTCTTTAAGGTGATTATGCAATGTTATAGCCTATAACGAAAAAAGTAATAGACAAATCTGAGGCCCCTAAATAAATTCAAACTATTGAGGCCCGGGGACCATGGCCCCCTCTGGACCCCCCTTAATCCGGGCTTTAATGCCAATTCAGTGATCACGAGTTAAGTAAAATACAAAAAGTATAGATTAATTATCTGTATTATGTAATTTTGTAAGTTATTAAGTATATTATAACCTAAACATTAATTAATTAAAATTAAATTAAATTAAATAATAATATTAGATAATGAAAATATTTTTATGATTACACACGAGAGTAATTTCTTTTCCAATAATTTGAATTTATTTATTTATAAATACATCTATACTATGTTCAAAATGAGACCTGACCTCGGCGGCGACCAGTTTTCGTCGGGCGGCGGTCAGACATATGGTCAGACGCCGTCCCCACTACGGCGATACGTTGGGCGCTGCCACGGAACGAAGCCACGCCCATGCGCACAACTCGGCCGCCGAGGTCCGGTCTCATTTTGAACAGAGTATAGTAGTTAAACATTAATAATCAATTTAAATTAATTTAAATGTAATTTTTATACATACCTATTTCAATTGAAAATACAAATGTTGATACATTTGAATACTAAAGAACATAATATTTTAATCAAAAGATTATGTTGGAATATTTTTTTAGTATTAAGTAAAGAATACATCAACGGCCAATGCTCATTAGTTCATTATATACTCAGCTATTTACAATATATCATAATATTATCATCTAAAAATGAATGATACATTAATTCTTTGGAATATTGTTATTTTATAACTTACTTTGTACGTAAATCAATCATTATTAATGAAATAATTTTAAAAACAATAATGATTAGCATCAAAATAAAATACGATACAAGAAAATTTGACGACACAATTAACACGTTCAATGCCACGGTCGACGGGTAGTCGACATCGGTAACATTTCGCGGGTCGCCGGTGTCGACTACCCGTCGACAAATATTAATTCGCTTTTATGAATCATAATTTTTATGGCGATGAGATAACGTTTGAAATATATTGTAGGCGATCAGGTACTGTCTCAAGAAGCTAACAATATAATTGGTTTTTATTTTTGTTAATTTTTATTTATTTTTTCCGTAAAAACATATTTTTGGTGCGGCGACCCGGGCTATGCTTCGAAATTTCTAGCGGAGCTCAACGTGTTAAAGAGTCTTACTATTTAATCCTAAAACAGTTAATTGTTTGATGTCTTAAGCTTAAAATTAATATAGAAAGCAAGTGCAAGCCAGAGTGTAAAAAATTTTACCTCATTTCTTAACTTATTAAATTACATAAAATAAATAAAAATATACATATAGATACTTATATTATATTTAAATATATATGTTATTGAGATAAGTAAAATTACTTGTCACATCGCAAGCATTTATCATACAAACTATTCATATTTTAGTGTACGAATGTACCTTATAACATTTTACATTAATTGTACGAAAATAATATAACGATAAACCTAACACATACAATTTTATTATATTTGAATTTTTGCAAGTATTTTGTGAATTATAATTTTTTTCAAATTCTGTCCTAATTGATTTTACAATAATATAAAATTATTTTATATTTCACAGTAAACATTTTTCAAGCTATATATTGATATATATAAAATTATCCTAAAATATATGAATAATTTATGTCTATTTATACAGCCATATACAGCACTTAATATAATTTCTATTTGCAGGTTTTTCACTTATGCCATTACAATGGATTCAGAGAGACATTCGTTTGTCCGCAAGGAACCCGATATAATCCAACATTACAAGAATGTAGACTTTGGTACTTGACTCCTTGTCTGGATATGCGCAGGCCTTATTAAGGTTTATTATTAAGTCAATTGTCAATAGGTATGAGAATAATTTATTAAAATTGTTTTCAACTTAAACTGTCATAGAAGTCTGCGAATAATATTCTTGAATACATCTATTGTATTACATAATATTATTTTACAAGTACAATTTATTAATTGAATAGGTACGTATTGTTTGATTCAAATATAAATAGATCTAATTATGTGTCAGAAGCTACAAATTGTCTAACAAATAGTACCTAATACAATTTGCGATTAGTTGTTTTTGTGGTATTGATTACAAATTATATTAATATTATGATATAATTTTTACTGAAATACAAAAGTACTTTTTGCTTATACCATTTTTAGTTTATGAAAAACAAAATATTTATTTATAAACAGTGTAAATGTGTTACATACATGAATCAAAATAAAATTATATAATAAATGTTTAATTATTGATTTAATAGTACTTACTCAAAGTCTATAGGTGTTCTCAATAATATGTCTATCAAAATAGTATACACCTAAAAGAAAAATAGTCCACATATTTTATCTATACACATTATACACTTATAAATATTAAATTGGGTAGGTACCTACATTAGATCGACAATTAATATGAAATATTCTTTCAATATTACTAACACTTATAATGGAGTCTTCCTCAATAATATTAAAAAATGTTCTGATAATAAATAAGAAGGTCACATTAAACCAGGGACGTATTCAGCTCTTCTTCCAGGGGGGGGGGGGGCGAAATTTGAACTCAAATCATAGGTTCTTATAAAAAAATTTGTACATAAACGACAGTGTACAGATTATAAATAAATTGGCAGATCAAAATTGTTCGATCGTTTCGCTTGCTTAAACTTCAATAATTGATTTCTACCCACTTTCATAACCCATAACATTAATTATTGTAAACAACATCAACAATATACCAAATAAAATAACTTGACGTAGGACATAGGTACATATAAATATAAAAGCATATTAGAATAACCACAATATAATAATAGTTATATTAAATATATAATATTGTAAGTTGTAGACGATCACAATTAATAACTATTATAGCCACACTGTCACAGATACAACAAGCAATAATAATTATTGTATATATCTGTGATTATAGCCACGATATCTCTAATCTTTTTACTCTTATCAGTCTTATCTACAGCCATAATTGTAGAACCATGAAGACTAGAGATAAGGAGGCCAAACTCTGCTGGTTGCATGCACAAAAATTGGTTCTATAAAACATCGCACACTAATTTCTCCACCAGTCTGCGTGGCGGTCAAATCCGAGGCTGGCTCGGAGTATAATTAACTCGTATTAGATAGGGACCTACTCGACTTTATTACCTTTAAAAAATTATAATTAAAAAAATAATAATCGTATTTAAATTAGAATTAATCCATCGTATTAAGCGAAAATTTATCTTTAAGAATGTTACAGGGTGTTACCACTGGGTATCTTCCCTAATCATATTATTCACATCACTCTTACTTCACCTATCAAACCTACTTATTATATTAAGAAATGTATAGATTGTGGATTACTTCAAATAAATAAAAAAAAAAAAAAAAAAAAAAAAAAAAAAAAAAAAGAATGTTCTATATTTACGTAATATATGTACCTACATAAAAAATTTAAAAAAAATGTAAACTGTCACGTTTACATAATTATTATATATAATTATTTTACAATATAATTTTTATTATTATTTACAGTTTAGATACTTTCCTATTTTTTTTTTTTTTTGTTTTTTCTTTGCTAGTCACCGTATCTTTATAATTGACTCTTTTGACAATAAAACACATGCGAATTATTAAAAAAAATCGCACAATGGCTTTAGAAAATTCTTCTTTATGATCTACACAACCGACCAATTGGATTGAACCCCCTTGTTCAATCATTTCCGTTATAGTTAGTAAAGTATTCATATTAAGTTCTTCATTTTTTAATGCTTCTAGTGTCAATTTTTCTAAAGTAGAAATTAAATTAAACAGATTATTTGATGAATGTATTAAGTTGCCCTTTGATCGCATGTCTATAAGTTTGTCTCTAGATGAAGACAAACAATCGTTTCTTAAACTAGAGAGACATTTTTCACATTTAGTGAATCGGTTTGCCTTTCTAGCTATATAACGAGCTAAGTATGATAATACTTGACTTGAAGTACTGGTAGACCTATAATCATGGTCATGCATTAATGCTATAACGGCAGGAAGTTTTTCAAACTGGCCTTTGTAAATATACTTTTATTTCGAATGCCATTTAACAAATTATATTTTTTTTCTGTAGAATTGTCAGTTGAACACCCAGGGGCATAACAATTTCGACTCATTTTTATCTATTTTTATGTAAAACTTAATTTAATTTAATTTTAAAAAATGAAGAACATAACACGTAAAAATATCGAAAACTTTAAGTGCCTATAAGCTTTTTATCAATATTTCCTCGATTTGGTGTAATCGGTATCGTCAAACTAGAAAATAATATGCACCAGTATAAATGTATAATACATTTATTGTCTTTATATATAATTAAAATACTTAATTTAAAAGTTAAATTTATAACGTAAATACAGAATATTAATATTTTTTTTTATTATTATTTTATAAATTTGCGCTGAATACGATGGTGTAATTATAATTTAAATACGATTATTATTTTTTTAATTATAATTTTTTAAAGGTAATAAATTCGAGTATGTCCCTATCTAATACGGGTTAATTATACTCCGAGCCAGCCTCGGATTTGACCGCCACGCAGACTGGTGGAGAAATTAGTGCGCTATGTTTTACGGGACGTTTTTTGTGGTAGAGTTTGGCCTCCTTATCTCTAGTCTTCATGTGTAGCACATTGCACATACCACAAATATAGAGAACATCCATCAACCACGGTTGTCCTTATCCATCCACAATTATTGTAACAACAGCACGTTTTATTCAATTCTAACAATTTTTCAACATCGATGTCACACTGCCTGTTACAGAGCCTATCTTATAGTCCGTTATAGACATCGAGTTAAAGAATACACATAAGTATCCTTTATCTCGATGGTTATAGATGTTTTATAAATTGAAAACAGGTTTTTGATAACCATTATCCATTTCCATTAAGAAAAAATATACACTGTATTTTTAATTTTTTTATATAATATTATAATAAAATATGTAAGCACCTATACATGAAGCACATTCAACAATGTCCAGGGGCGATCGCCCCTATCGCCCCCCTTGTATACGCCCCTGCATTAAACAAATTAATATAATCAGTGATTAGGTATTGCTTGATATTTATTAAATTGTTAGTATTTAAATAGTTAACTAGTTAAGAGATATGCGTTCATTTTAGATTCAGAAAAGTATGTTTCAATTAATTTTTTACGTTGATCTCTAATATACCAAAAATAAATCATTAACCGTACGAAATACTACACTACTGCGAACAGGCGTCCCTCTTTTCGGCCAGTACCTACAGTTTTCTTTAAAATGTAGAATATTATAACAACTGAAATTAAGAATTTTATTATTATAATTAATTAAATATGATTGTATCCAAAAATGTGATTTTTTAACTGTGTGAAAAATAATAAAATAATACAATTGGCAATAAACTGATATAATACATTACATTAATGATTAATTGAATAAAAATAAATATAACCTTATAATACATATATAATAATAATTATGATAAAAAAATGTGCATTCATGAATATGTCAAAAATTAAGATTAAGTTTTATTTTTTATAATTGTATGATATTTGTTTGACAAATTTATAACGACATAATTAAGCATTTTTGTAGTCTTCAATGAAAACTTTAGTAAGTCGTTGCCGTTCCACATTTTTTGCATCACGATGACTTTTAAAATGTTGATACTTTTAATTTGTATGTATATAATATCTGTTTGATGGTTGTTTTAATTGTACATTTTAAAGAAAACTGTAGGTACTGGTCGAAAAGGGAAGGATACATTTTGACCGAAAACGGTGACGCCCCTACAAACAACAGATATAATTAATCATGGGTATGTATAGTTTAAATTTAAGTCAACGCATTAATTTAATATATGTTTTGTCATACACATAGATATAATATAAGTATCTAGTATCGTGAATAGTTTTGTAAATATATTCTATGGTCATTGGTCATGCATTAAAAAATATTATAATAATCAGATATGAGAGTACCTACCTAAATCATATGTACCCAGTGACGTAATATTGTAATATTGAACTATTCAAGTCCTTTTTTTAAATCTAAATACAATAATAACTATATACGTGTATATACTATATGTCTATATCATTATATGGTATATAGGTATAGGTACTAAATATTCAACTTGAACATCTTCCGAACTCAAGAACAAAAATTTCATTTAAGTATATTTCCAAACCTTTCCAGATGTTTATCCAATAATATCTATACTTCTTCAAATACTTATAACACTTCCAGCGTTTACTGCCACGTGCCATACGGAATAAATTTCAACCCTCCGTCGTTTGAAAAGTTATTTGAGAAATTCTTCTGGACAAATATACGTATAAAATATGGTTTAGCCTTATAAAATATTCATCGTGATATCAACATGGATATTAATGATGTTATAGATGACTTTGCCAAGACATCAAAACGAAAAATGAATACCTATACATTTATAGTTGTAAAAAAAGATAAATATTTACGTAGGTAATTAAACTTTTATAAAATAGTAATTGTATTACAAATATATGATTATAATAAAAACACATAAAATTCAAAACAATTTATTATTTAATTTATTAAACCTTCCCTCCCTTCCACCCCCAAAAAAAATTCCTGATACGCCACTGAATGTACCTATGTATAATACATTTAAAATTTACCAGCTATTGAATTTAAGAACTAATAATTTACGTTACTTCGTTAGGTGTATAACTATTTACCTTAGCCTTTAGTAATTATTTTTTTTTGTACAGAAAATTGAAATTTATAAATTATATCAAGTTATAAATCAAGATTTTAAAAATATAGCCAATAAGTCATTTCATTTTCATTCATATTCATTACTCATATAACCCTACTTGTATATAATAAAATATAAATTTTAAATTCAAAATGGGTACCTATTGTATATGAATAGGTCAACTAGTACTACATTTTTTAACTGAAATTAAAGTCTTTATTTATGTACATAGGTACAATGGCTATATTATATAGCTATATAGTTTTAAAAATGTGAGTGTAAGCTTCAGTGTATCTTTTACTTACACATTTGCATACGTCTGTAAAAAATTAACATAATATTATACATTTATCGGGACCTACGCTAACGACACAGCCGTAATCTCTTCCAGCCACGACCTCATTGAAGCAAATCTCCAACTGCAAAACCACCTGGACATCCTTTTCCACTGGTTCAAGTTTTGGAAAATCAAAGTCAACGACTCCAAATCAGCTCATGTCACATTTGCACTCCGCCCAGGAGTACCACCCCCCTTAACGTTCAACAATGAAATCAACCTAACCTCAGACTAGTGAAATAAAATACCTCGGTTTAGTCTTCGACAAAAGATTCACCTGAGGCCCTCACCTCAAAAAAAACGGAAACAACTGAATAGCCGTCTGCATAACTTAAGATCACTCCTAAAATCAAAAATGAGCACCTCTAACCGTCTACTATTGTATAAGAGCTTACTCCTACCTATTTGGACCTACGAAATCACCCTCTGGGATTCAGCCAAACCAGCTAACATTAGAACTATCCAAGCTTTCCAAGCCATTTGCCTACGAATGACTGTGAATGCCTCCTGGTACGTTACCAATGTCAGCCTCCACAACGAGCTAAAAATTGGTACTATCAAACAAACAGCTGCCAAATTCTATACTCGCCTCCACTTCAAAACGGCCGACCACCCCAACAGCCTCATCGCTCAACTTCACTCCAACCATCTTCCAGAAAACCCGCCAAGACGCCTCAAACGCAACTGGCCAAGATACCTACTCAATATCTGATGCCTATTTTTTAAAGAAATTATTTAAGCTCAGGTGCTTCTAATGTGTAGCTCCTTCATGTCTTTCACTGTCCTTTTCATTATTATGCAAAACATTTTACTTATTGTTCGCCCTAGTACAGATTGTATATATTCATGTATATAAACAATTAAAAAAAAAAATTAAAAATATATTATACATCAGAAATACCCAACAGGAATACTACAATACATAAATGTACTCAACATAAAAATTTTTAAAAAAAAACCTTTAAGTCATTTTGATTTATACTGTATGGTATATATTTTGAGAGTATCTGGGAATTGAGTTGTTTGCCATAATGTGTATATTTAATTTTAATTTTCGTCAATCTATAAGAAAAACTATTTAAAACAGAGACGGTGTGTCAACCACTATTCCTAAGTATATTTCATAATTTGTTTATAATATTACTATTAGTAATAAACTAATACGGTATATAAAAACTACACCTTATCGTCCTCACCTCTCCTAACTATCTTCCCATTTGATTACGTTCAACACAGGACTCAAAACACATCATCAACGAATATATTCTAAACAATGGCAACACACGTGGTCAACCCTATACAGTACACACTAAGCTTTAATTAAATCAAATCAAGCATTCTCCTATAGCTAGTCATTTCATTACCCAGGTGCAAAGAGGTATTTCGTAGTGGAATTAGAATAGACCACACATGGTTGATTCATAAACATGGAATGACCAGAACGGATCCTGAACCATTCATGTTATGAACTACCCTCGGTTAAACTTGTCATCTGCCTCTGTCGAGAAAACAGTGACATCAGTATCAACCTAAAATTATCTGACTGTCTCCATGGAGCACTAGGCCCTGAACCAGACAAAATCGAAAAAATATTCAGTTTCCTAAATTTAAGTAAATTATACAACTTAATTTAATTACCTTCACATGTTTTGAAACTTCAAAATATAATACTGTTTGCTCTTGCCATCTTTCTGTACAAAATTTAAAACTTTATACTAACCACCATCTCTGTATAAACACATTGTTAACATCAAAAGTCAGTAATCTATGCTATAATTGTGACATCCAATAATACAAATAAAGACTTACACCTAAACTATTATAGATTGAACTAATTTTTGTATAAATTATAATATTATTATATAGTATCATATAATTGTTATTAGCTTATAAATAAATACCGATAATCCACATAAAGACAAAACAGTAGAACGGTGATTAAAAAAAAAAAAATATTATTGCGATAATAAATAATAAAATACGAGGTGATGATAAGTCCCTACCACTTACATCCCTTTTTAATAACAATAAAATAACAAAAAGCAGGTAAGTGGATGTTACTCTGCTGTACAGTAGGTTACAAGTGGGTCTATGTATAATGGATTGTATTAAACTTGAATTCAATGATATAATAATATCATTGTATAAGAAAAACGATTCTGAGCGGAGACGGCTTGTTAGTCTAGATTTTTTATATAAATATTGTTATTATTTATTAAAGCCTGTAAGTTGAAATAATATTATAATATTATAATTTTTTATTCATTGCTATTGTGATAAGCAAAGCATTCGAAATTAAAATACCATTTTTAGTGGTATTTCGTAATTTGTCGAAAAATGACCTCTCTAATCTTACTATCTCGATCCAATTTGCTAAAATATAAGGTACTATATGTTGAAATCAAAGCATTCCTTCTGGTAGAAATGTTGTATAGAGGATAAAAAAAAAATAAAAATAAACGCCATTGTAAAACCACTAGCTTCCTCGCTCCACTCAGAATCTAAAATGGTTCCAGGAAAAATCGTTATTTTATGTTTCAAACTTTGAATATCCAATTTTGGCAACATTTCATTTTTAAATGCTCATAAAAAATTAATGTGCCCTTCCACTAATTTTGTTTTCTAGTAAAAACCACTTATAACTTATAAGGGATATTTTATTAAATTTCCAACTATTAAGTATTCAAAAAATAATGTTATGAATTTTAAACTACAAAATAATTCTCAATGTTGACGGCTTTCATCAAAATTCTAATTTTAACGCTCATAAAGAATTAATGTGGATTTACGGGCAACTTTTTTTTTAAAATTCCATTAAAAACAACTTAAAATCTCTTTGACTAGAAAAAAAAATCTTATCAACATTAACCAGAAAACAGTCAACAATTTCAAAGACGGTCTTAGAATATGTAGGAAAAATAAATGTTTGTAAGAAAATTATAATATGATAATATATTAAATATTACAATTATCACATGATAAATAATATTGTATAAAAATAAAAAAATACTACCAGTATAGCCATCCTCAATATCGAAGATTGAACTATTATTTCTAACACACATATTTTGTAGAACCAATACTGGGTACTAATATAGGTATACCTCATTCATTGCTCCGCTTAAAATCTAAAATGTTGTAGGTGTCTATCGACTATCAGATATCGGGCCGACGGTATAAGGGCTCAATATCATATTGCGCACGGGCCACAGAGACAAATAATAATGGACTGACGACAGGCTGGTGGCAGCGATAAATTATAATTTGAATGACAAAATAACACTCGAAGTTAACTGGTGAAAACAAAATCACAGACCTCGTTAGTAAATTCTTCAATGGAAGAAAACAATAAAATTGGTGTGAAATAAATCATTTACTCTCTATAGATATTTGATTTGCATTGTAAAATAATAATGGCTTTTCGTGGGTGATAAATACTGTTGAATATGATTTATGTTGGGGTGATATTTCATAGAACTCTTGACAAAAGAAATGTGTCGTATTCGGAAAATTAATAAATCTGATAAAGTCATAATCGAACGGTTATTCGAAAGTTTGTTTTGGAAATGTAGATACACTATGCCCACGTGCCTGGCAAAAATACCGAAACTGAATTGGTGAGGTGCTATTATTATTATTATTATTATTGCAACCATATTATAAACGATATTTCGATTGTAAACGCCTTGTCTCGACGTTTGACTGGGCGATCAGATGAAAGGCTTTGGACTAAGTAATAAGTATACGTAGAAACTATCGGTTACGCTCGTTACAGTAATGCGGACTGCGGAGAACAACCAATGTGTAGGACATAAGCAGGTAGACGTAGATTTACGAAATAATCATCGTTACACTAGTTTTAGATACTGAGGAAGATACTTTAATACTTAGAATTACAAATGGTTTCCGATTCTAGTACCGATCGAACTAAATATTAAAATAAGACATATCAGACATTTGAAACTTCCGTTCACATAACTAAATCTAAAATTGCCTATATATTATGTTCGACAAAGTCCTGTAATTCATTGAGAACCTTATATGATATAAATAAAGTATGAGGAATCAATTTTATTTTAGTGTTTGATCAAAAATAATATAACAATAAGGTCGTATACTGCAGCTTTAAGCAAAATTATATTAGTATACCAGTAAATATATTGAATTATTGAGCTTACAAAATGCCGTACTGAATATTGAAATTCATTGACACATTCATTTTCATTCTTCAAAATATGTAATGAAACAAGAATGACAGTATGACACAATGTAAAGTGTACAATAAAAATATAGGCGTTGTAGCTGAAATGAATGACGGCAAAAATGTAGACAACCAACACAGGTAGCCGCACCTAGGTAGATATAGGTACAATGGCGTAGTAATACACAATATAACTGACGTCAAAGAGATTAAGTTTAAATTGTATTATAATATTGAACATTGACCAAGAATACCGATATAATACGTCAGACAATAATAAGAATATAAGATGTACTCACTGACAACAATGAAAGGTGGATAATATATATTATTTTCTTTAATAGATATATTGAGTGAAGGACCATTCAAACACACTGCTGTTAAGAGTGCACTAAAATTTATGAAAATAAACCTGGTAAGTGGTAGGAAGAGTCAAATGCAATGTATTATATTATTTATAATATTTACAGATAATAGACATATACCTACGGAATAATTTTATTTATTGTGAGCAATTAATGTGTTTAAAGACAATTTTAATTTTTAGATAAATTCAAATTTAAATAAAATATTCCTTGAGATAGCTAGGTACCGAGAATATATTATATTATATTTAAAACCTTATAACCCTCGCATAGTTGGTTTCTCAATGTTGTTTCAGTTATCAAATTGGACTTTTCTTCTGCTATTACCTAAATTGCACTGCACTTATACCTCTGTATACATAATTAATAAACAAAGTTTGACACTTCAAACTAACTCAATTTCTAATTTGTTACGAAAACTGTATAGTATCTACATTAATATGTTTCCTCTACTAACATATATATATTATATTTATTACCTAGAACTCTACGTTTAACTCCATGCACATTGTGAACTTGAATTTTAGTAAAATGTATTCAAATAAACCAATGAACGAATGCTGTTGAGAGACTGAATCAGTGTTAATAAAGTTACCATCATAATGTAATTATTTCGAAGAATAAAAGTTAAACATGTTAATGTACCATTTATGTACCTACTTACACTGTTAATTATTTTATGTATAGGTAGTTTTATTGTAAAAGAAAAATTAAAATTAATTAATTGATTAAATTATTTTATTTTATTTTATTTTATTATATTTCTATTACCTACTATTTATTTCTTATTTTTATAATTATTTGTACGTAGTGGATAAATAAATTATAAATCGTATAAAATGCAATCTAATTTGCCGACATTTAACTCTAAATTGCTGTAAAATAAATTTTGATTATTAACTTTTTTTTGTTTTTTTTATTAGATTTAAAGCGTCGACAACTGAGGTCATTAGCCTGTAGGTCGGTAGGGTTGGTACAGTAGGGTTGGGATAATTGGTACCGATTGGATGATTGGATGATTGGTTAGGAACACGTGTATGTGTAGCAAGGATTTTGCGCACAACGAACCCGGGTGGTCACTCATCCAAGAACTAGTAGCAGCAGCCGTTGCTTACTCTCAATCACGTCGCCTGATTGATTTCAGCCACTTCACCGTGATAAGCCACAATATCATTAACTTTTATTTAAAGGAAAAATGTCATCCATAATTATGAATAATTAATTTTAAAAAAGGTGGGTAAGTGGATGTCGCTCTGCTGTACAGTAGATTACAAGTGGGTCACTGTATAATGGATGGTATTAAATTTGAATTCAATGATATAATATCATTGTATAAGAAAAACGATTCTGAGCGGAGACGGTATGTCAGTCTAGGTATAAGACATAATATTATATATGATATTAAAAAAAAATTGACCTATAATAGGTACCTATAATAAATTCCAAATTAATCATATCACAATATCCATTAGGTACTTATAACGCGTTATACAATATGTAATTTTGTCCAAATTTGAACTTAAAATGACTATAAAAGTAAACTGTGTAAATGTATGTATTAGATTTTTTTGTAACAGAATTAATTACTTACGTGGAATCTTCTTCTAAATTTTCAATTCTTAGATACAAAAGTTGAACATTTTATACATTTTTAACTACAAAATAATTATTCAAATTAAAATTTGATAAATTTTGTCAAAATTCGGTCTTTAAATGCTTATAAAAAAAAATTATGCCTATGTATTTTTAATATTTTTCAACTGATATTGTAACAATATATTAGGAGCTTTGTATTAAATATTTACACTTTTTGGCCCAACAGATAAAATTTTATTGATATTTATAGAAAAAAAAACTAAAAAAATTGAAAACCGAAAATGTCCGTAAACAGCTCAAAAAGAGTCAAAATATTTTCAAAATTGTATAGTGTATAGGAAATGCTAATACCTATAATAAACATTCAGTAAAATTTTCAAATATCTACAGTCATTCGTTTTTTAATTACAATAATTACAATAAAATAAGAATTTTGTCACATGAGAAATCGAGCGAATATCCAATGTTGTAAAAATTTGAATTTCAAACGATCATAAAAATTTAATTTGACTTTCTTATAGATATTTTTTGTTTGATAAAGGTATAATCTTATAAGGAATCTCGTATTACATTTTAAAATCTTAGATTTAAAAAGAAAAATTTTTACGAATTCTTAACTCAAAATAATTTGCTAATTTTCGTGATTTTTCCATATTTTGTCAATTTTTGAACTTTAAATGCTTATAAAAAAAAACTGTGACTAAGGATTTTTAATATTTTTCATCTGCCTTTGAAACAATATACTTGGGGCCTTCTATTAAATTTTCAAGCTTTTTTAATCAACAAATAAAATTTAATTGATATTTTTAGAAAAAAAACTAAAAAAAAATGGAAAATGAAAATGTCTCTAAACAGTTCAAAATAAATCAAAATATTTTGAAAATGTTATCGTGTATAGAAAATGGAAATATAAACAACCATCGAAAATTTCATGTATCTACGGTCATTTGTTTTAAAGTTACACCAAAAACCAAATTCAATTTTGTGAAAAATCGATTTTGCGTAAAAATTCCCGTTTTTCCTTAATTTTTCTTTTGTTTTTCACGGCGCTTTTGAAAATTACTGGGAATTTTAAATTTTGACCTCCCCAATGCACCAACGATATTCACTTTCCAATCGAACAAGATACTGAAGTTGATAATCGAAGCATTATTTCGACTACTTATCGTGTACACAGACACAAAAATTAAAAATTAAAAATTAAAAAAAAAATATAAAAACACACATCATCGTAAAATCAATACATTCATCGTTCCACTCAGAATCTAAAATAATAACACAAATGAAAAATAATAATGTTTAACCGAGTACTAACGCTTTCCTTATAATTAACATGAAAATAAATACCTAATAACTACATTCTAGCCAGTTTATAATTTTTTAATTAAATATTAGGTATTTTTTTTCAAAAAAGTTTACTTGTGCCATATAACTATGTTTTGTAATCCAGAGGGCGTTGAGTACATGAAGCGTAGTCACGAATTTAGCCATGTATAGAGTTAAATGACCTTAAAATTCACGAAAACTGGTGTTGAATCATCGTATATTTTCTGGCCAACTACCAAAATAACAAGATGAAAGTAAAATAATTCAAAGGAAAGTGACACAATCAAGTATGGTGAAATAGAAAAAAACTTGAATACATTTACGACATGTTATATAAGAAAAAACAATAATATACTCGAATATATAAATATCAAATATAAACAATGTCAAAAATCATATTATTTCAGTGTTATAAATCGAAAAAATGTATTATATATAATAGTTATAAATTTCAAAAAGTCAATATATACATAAATTGAGATTTAAATATGCCATATTTGTTAACAATTTATCAGTCAGCAAACAATAAATAAAATTAAAAACTAAAAACTAGAAAAATAGTAAATAACCAAATTATTGTAGGTACGAACGTTATTGTATATTTGTATCACTAGCCAAAAAGTGAAAAAGGGCATGTATAATATTATGTATGTCTCTATATAGTCTATAATATTATACATTATTGTATTATATTATGCAACTTGATTTGTGGATGATTTTACGTTGTGACATTTTTTGAAGCAGAAAAATTAATTAAATAGTTTCATGCACAGTTTCTATAGATGAACAATTGAATTTAAATGGTAATATTATAGAAGGATTAAAATTATTTTTGAGAAAATAATGAAAAACGTAAAAAATAAGGTTGAGGTATGTTACAATATGTTGAATTTAACTTTATGTGCTCCAATATATCATATTTTTAATATTTTTTTAATAATACACTTATTCAAAATCTGATTTTTGGAATTTTTAAATATACTGGAATACTTAAATTCTTTATTTTTTTGGAACATTTATAACTTTTAAAAAATGGTTCAAGTATAATAAATAAGTAATAGATCCAATATTACATTTATTTTATATTTTTGTTGAAACATTTTTAAGGACTAAGTATAATTTATCCTTAGTATAAACATTCTAATAGCTGAGGAAGAACTTGTTCAAATTTCAAATTAGCTATATCAAAGTTTTTAAAAAATTATCAACTAAATAATTTACAGTAAAAAGGAGAGGTTCTTATTTTACATAAGTTTGTATCACCACAAGACACTCCTCGAGTAGTACAAAAAATCTCAAACATTTTAAAATATGGTTCTTGAAGCATAATTAAAAAATTGATTATAATAATAAACTCATCACTAAAGGAAAAAATGAGATTGAGCATGCTTGGTGAATTACCCTGTATATATATTCATTTGTAAATAGTAATTGATAGTATAATATATAATCATTTAAATTATTTTAGCCTAAAATAAGTAGGTAACTTTAAAGTAAAAAAAGGGTGCCAACTTTTTTAAAACCATATTTAATTTTACTTTAAATAAATAAATAACTTTTCTAACAATTTGTTCAAAATAACTAGAAATTACAGACTTTGAAATAAATATTCAATTTATTTGTATATATAAGTAATAAAAAAAGGCGGGTAAGTCGTGGATGTCGCTCTGCTGTACAGTAGGTTACAAGTGGGTTACTGTAATGGATGGAATTAAATTTGAATCCAATGATATTATATCATTGTATACGAAAAACGATTC
>NC_042495.1:58533134-58550412 GCF_005508785.2 Acyrthosiphon pisum
TATTTCGACTATTTATCGTGTACACTGACACAAAAAAAATTTTAAAATTTAAAATTTAAAAAAAAAAATAAAAAAAAAACACACACATCATTGTAAAATCAATACATTCATCGTTCCACTCAGAATCTAAAAAAACTTAGTATTACTACTTAATAATAACAAGTCGTATATTTAGTCAATATATGAATATAAAACATAAATATAAGAGGCATAGGAGTCCACGATATAAATAGTCTCATAATAATGTTGCAAGATTATATTCGAAATATATTATACTTTTAACTTTTGGATACGGATTATGGTTTTATGGTGAGCTAATATTTTATAAAATCTACTGGATAATGTTGCATAAATTATGTCATATATTATATAGAGTAGAGACGTAATTACTAATATTGTAATGGAAGGCGATCGGCCTGGATGGCACTTTTTGATATTTGCGTTGATTAAACAATAATATAGTAACGTCTCACACGGTGGCTTACCGAGGTTCGGCGTGGAGCGTTGACTCAGAACAAAGTATGTCTAGACTACTCTGAACGGATTGTACGTCTCACCCGTTGGAACCTTAATATACCATTTTCAAAATCACCTGATGATGTAATTAATCGTATAAGTGCTCTCTTTACCTTGCATATCTCACCTCAAGACTGTCCAAGGTCAATAACTGAACATTGTATAGCCAGTGTCGAAATGATTTCTCAGCATTTTCAAACGTCAACAAACAACAATATGATCACCAGCATACAGGTGACCCCTGAAGACGATTTAGAACCTTTTGATCACATCACTGAACACCTGTCATCGGTCCAGAACCTCTCGCCAAACCAATTTGAACAAGTCGTTGGCCTGTTTCATGAGTACCACCACATTTTTCGCACTCGTCCTGGTTTAAACTTGTTGTTTACATGTCGTTTCAATGTCAGTGAAGATATTCCTTTCAAGATCCATCCATATCCAGTACCGTTTGCTCGACGTCCTGCAGTTGAAAAGGAATTGGCTCGCATGCTAGAGTGGGGGGTGATCGAAAGATGTACTTCACCCTATAGCAATCCAATTATATGTGTCGGTAAATCCGATGGTTCTGTAAGGATATGTTTAGACGCCAGACGAGTAAACAAAATAATTCTGCCGATGCGTGACTCATCGCCACTACTCGACGAACTACTTGCCCGTTTTGGTGGAAAAGCAATTTTCTCGAGTATAGATTTACGGCCGGATATTGGCAAGTTGCTCTACATCGTGACGTCAGAAAGTATACCGCGTTCGTATACGACGGCCGAACATATCAATTTCGTGTCGTACCATTTGGGCTCAATATCTCAAACACAGCATTCCAACAGGCAGTCGAATCAGTTCTTTCCAATCCAGTTGAACACTACAATGAAGACGGATTAGGGGACCTCCTTATCTACGTTGACGACGTGTTGGTATCATCAACGTCATTTGAAGACCACATATGTCGCCTCCGACTTCTCTTTAAGAAAATCGCCGTCTCAGGGATGTCCTTAAAGTTGAGCAAATGTAAATTTTTCCGTGATAAAATTAAGTTTCTAGGTCATATTATTACGCCTTCAGGCATGTCTATGGATCCTTCAAAGTTGTCGGCTATTCATGATTTTCCAGTTCCACGACACAAAAGAGATCTTCAGTCGTTTATAGGTTTCTGTAACTTCTATAGGAAATTTACCGACCATCACGCTTCTCTGATCGGTCCATTGATTGCATTACTGAAAAAGGGTGTTCCGTGGCGATTCAACGAGGATGAATATCGGAGGGTGATAGTGCAGGTGTGTGTATTGCAACCGTCCATAGGATTGGTCCGACTTGGACATTTTCCACCACTATCCGTTGCTGTTGTCACCGGTACTACAGAACCATGTCTCGGAGGTTACCTCGACATTATGGGGAGGTGTCTGTCCTCATCGCGGTGTAGGCAGAATCGGCGGCTAGCTATATGGTTTAAATTTAAGTATGTTATTTGTACACGTCTTTGTGTGCACCTGTATATATGTCTCATCCTATTTTTTTGGTTCAATTACGTAACCACCAGTAATTAACTTTATCGGTCTACCGCAGTTGTGCGATAGTGATTATTTATAATTGGGTGCGTATCGTTCCAGTACGGCTGTGCGATCGTTCCCCGATGTCTAATTTAATTATCACAACGTTTTGTCCATCGTTCTTATCGTTCAAAATTGTTTTTATTATTATTGTTGATTTTGTGTAATCACTGATCAGTTGGTATGTCGATGTTACTCGCGTAATATATTATGTGCTATGACGACGATTTTCCGTCCGCCGTATTTATTTCCGTTTCTACTTTCTAGTCTACTAACAATCATGATAATCTCTGATATTATCTGATCACGATTGGTAGACCGAGACTTAAAATAGACTTGTCTATTCCAGCAAGATAAAATCGACATGGGGCCACCTACAAATGCTACTACGTCAAATCCTATACCTACTACCTCGATAACTAGTACAACCATGGTTTCTTCGATGAATGTGGCAACGACTTCTGTTACTCAGTCAACACCATCAGTCACCACACAACCCAAAATAGAACCAAGTATCCAATCAATACTCCAACAAATGATGGCCAAAATGAATGCCAATCATACCAGGACTGAAGAACAGTTTGAAGTCCTACATCGAAAGACGGAAGAGGGACTTAATCAATGTGTCCAGCGATACCAACTGACGGACACTCGTCTAACAAGAGTACAAGACGAAAATGTGGTCATAAAAACTCAGTTGGATCAACAAACCACGAACAACCAGGTCACCGAGAATCACCTCAGCACACTGGAGAGTGACGTGGTGCAGATGAGGAAGGAGATATCCCAGATATCAGACAAAAACCTAGTATCTACGAACCATGATCTATCGCAAATTCTAAAACCCAGTGTTTTGTTTTCAACTGCTGTTCCAACCAATCTGTCAAACCACAGTAATGTGTCTCCGATGCCCCCGACAGTTCCAACCACTAACCTCGTGAATACTTTCGTCTCACAAAGATCATCGTTTTTGGGAGCTCAAGAACGTTTCCAGGATTCCGTATCTGAATTTTCCGGGCAAATTAACGTAATCCATCCACAAAAATGTATTGGACAATTTGACGCCTATTTTGACAGCGTACATGTGTCACCTGCCCAACAACTTATATCCACACATCGACGTTTAGTAGGAGATGCTCAAGTTTGGTACGAGTCATTAATCCCATCACCTTGGTCATACGCTGAATTTCGTCACATATTCCTTCAGCATTTTTGGTCTCAGGCGACTCAACGTAAAGCCCGAAATGAGATTTTTCAGCATTATCAATACACTAGATCCGATGGTTTGGCTACACATGCCATGAAATGGATTGCCGGGGCTAAGTATCTCAACCCACCGATTGAACAATCCGACCTCGTGTCCACTATTATTCAACACTATTCCACATCACTTGGAATGGCAATTCGAGGCCGAGGACCCCGTGATACCAACGAGCGGTTATCCGTTTTGATGGAATTTTAAGAATCAGCATCATTTTGTGAACGACGTCGTGAAGACAATCAGGTTCGACCACCATTCCAACACCAAAATAATGGAAATCAACAACCTCGTTATAATACTCCCCGTCGAGATAATTACCGTTTCCAACCCTGAGTCCCAACAACGGATAACGCGGGTCCTCGTCCCGTAGCGCAAATTGATATGTCGGGAAACGACGACGAGGCTCGTACGTGAGTATGTCATGTCACGAAGTCTCTAATTTAAACGAACATACAACATCCACACAGATTGTCGCAGATGGTGTCCCACCAAAATGTAAACGCCCAGAGTTGTCAATTGTAATTTATAATAAACCATTCAACGCATTACTTGATTCAGGTGCTTCTGTCTCGGCTATTTCGGAGAAGATATTTGCGACTATCAAGCGAAGTATTCCAGAGGGACAGCAACTATCAATTTTACCCGTTACTGGGGTCACCATATCAACCGCTGTAAAGGGTCGTAGCCGAAAAGTCACTACTCAAGTCCTCATACCGTTCTCCATTTTTGGACATACTACCGACTGCATTTGTCTTGTTGTTCCACATCTGGCAACCTCCATTATCCTAGGAGATAACTGGTTGACTCAGAACAAAGTGTGTCTAGACTACTCTGAACGGATTGTACGTCTCACCCGTTGGTGACCTTAACACCCAAGTTTTTCGTCAACGTACGCTCCACGCCGAACCTGGGTAAGCCACCGTATGAGACGTTACAAAATTTTATTTATATTTATATGTTTTACATAATTAATTCTATAAAATTAACTTTTATTGTTAAAAATGTATATATTTCATAACGATAGTGAATTAGTGAGGGGATGAGATAAAAATGATCACCAGGCCACAGAAATTCTGTAAACGTATTTGTATAATATTACATATATGTATATTATACATATTATTAATATATTTAAAACTACCAATATTGTATAAATCGATATTTATTGTCACTTACCTTTAATTATACATAGAGACTAAAATATTAAAAATAATATTTCCCATACTTCTATTATATTGGTATATTAATTAATTATATTTTGATACTTTTCCAAGCTTAACTCATTATTATGTTATTTTGACATCATAAACTTGTTAATTTTCGAGTTTCAAAATATATAGAAAACGCTGTTGCGGAGTTTGACAATAAATTACACACGTATTAGATGCAAATAGTTAAGTGTTTCATGTGTTGTATATTGTCCTCAGTAATTTAATATGATGCAGGTATCCTTGGTATAAATTATTTTTGTTTCATTGTAATTCACTATTGCCGTATAATACTAATTTTTCTTCCCCCTTGAAACACAATAAACGTTTTGTATTGGTGATAAATGTAAATAGTTCATTTTAAGATCAAAGTGTAGTGTGCACACCAACACAGTTCGGAACTAAATTTTTTCAAGTGTATAAGTCACATAAAGTATTCTTTTATCCACATATATCCAGTAGTTTGTTTTGAATTGTACTCAAAATAACTATAAGGCATTTAAGAGTAAATAATAATATGTTTGTTTTTTTACTTTGCAATGTTTATTTACCATTTAAATGGTTTATGGTATTCTATAGTGAAACAACATTATTTATTTACTGCATAACCTATATGATATTTACTGACGTGGCATGTTGGGGGCTATAATTTTCTTTTAATGCAATTTGTCAACACACTATAACTTGTGCAGAGTTCTTGTATACATTTTTTGTGTACAGTAGGTACCTACCTACTTGTCCGTCGCGAATGCCTATTATAAAATATAATGTTATCCGAGGGCTGAGAAGTAGGAATATAAAGATAAATAATTATCTAGATAAGTTATCTACATACTCGTACAAATTATTTATCTAGTATCTTATCTAGATAAATTTCATTTCAGCTCTGTTGTATTTATCTTCATTTAGATAAAATTCTAGATGGCCTGGCCATTTCAACTCGAATACACTATTACATCTTATAGGTACCTATCAAAATAAGTAACAGCAGCATATTAGATAGGTATAAAATAAATTAAAATGTATTGATTTTGCATCATATACAAACTGACAATAGTAACGTTGTTGTCTGTTTCCACCATGTAATCATAGGCACTTCAACCTTATTTTAAAATTGTATTTCTGACTTGAGAGGACATTTTTACCATGCGATCATATATACGTATCGGTTGTCGGCGTCCAGTAGATGTATTCGAATGTTCCGCACGGCGCAATACTTCGAAGAAGCCGTACTAACTTTCTTATTATATTGTCTGTTACGCAGTCCGTCCGCTATCGTGTACTTGTGTCTGTAAAACAGGTGAAAGTACGAACAAATCCGCTTAAATGAAATAACATGCTCCATATTTACCATCCTTCGGTAGCTCAGTTGGTAGAGCGGTGGACTGTAGTGGCATTAAATCATAGATATCCATAGGTCGCTGGTTCAAATCCGGCCCGAAGGAAATTTTTTTATATTTTAAAATTTAAAACATCCATACTTCAGCATATTATATAATATATATATTACTTAAATTATTATATACATATCTTGAATCTCATAGCAAATTGTATATAATAAATATGGACGCCACTAAAGTGAAGAGGGGGTTGGATTATCGTTTAAACGCCCAATAACATGTTCCATATACAGCTCAGGCAATAGCTAAATTACTGGCAATTAAATTTACATAATAAAAAATCCACAATCTTGTGACTAGCCCAGTACACTAATGAGTGTAAAAAATAAATTCAATCCTTGCGATATAACACTCTAAATCCAATATAAACTTGAAGAAGCATAATAAAAACCTATAATATTATTTTATTTTGGATAGGTACCTGCTGGCTGCTCGGACACATCGACATAATTTGTAACGTAATTGTAGATAAACAAGCTAAATTACCCATCATTACATCTGACACACGATTAATTGACATCTCTCTATGCACCGATATTTAACAAAACACTTTTACCGTTGTACATATCAACATATATGTAGGTATACCTATTAAGGAACAGTAAAACAACCAGGTCAAACCAAATAAAACAATCGATCATAAAAATCCCTATACAAGCAATAGCATCTCAAATGAAAAAAAAGTAATCAGGTTAGAATTTATCGTACAAGAAAATCACATGGATTTTTATGAAAAAAAGCATCCCCATTAAATGTCAATCGTACGGATCCACTCTAACAATAAAATATTTTGCATAAATTTATCGATTGCACTTCAAAGAACATGAAATAAGTCATATTATTGCTGAAAGTTTATAGGTTCAGATCCGACGAATGAAAGGAATGCGTTTCAGTAATGTTCTTCGTTTAAATACTATTACTAGATAAATACTATAAATCAATATCATTATTTTACTATTATGTCATATTATAAAAAAATAATCGTATTGTAAAATAATATATAATATGTAACGATACTTTAAATGAAGGTACCTATCATGTTTTTTTTTAAACCCACTCAGAATCTAAAAAGAATTATATTATTATTTCTAATAATAAAAACGCCGCGTTTTAATAGGTGTACTTAAAACAAATTGAAGAGGTATATCACAGGGTCTATATAAATTTAGTGTCTAACAACTTATTGTTAATTTTAAGTGCACGAGTGACAACGGTTAACATTAAATCACAGAAAATATTTTTTTTAATATAGGTACCTACTCGTTACTACAAACTTAATTTTTTAGAACGATTTCTAAAGATGGTATATTTTTTTTACTTAAAGGAAAATAATTTGTTGTTACTTGTTAATAATACCAATAGTCTTAACACAAAATGTTAGTTAATAGTTATACGGAGGTATATTTTTAATTTTGTACTGTAAATTCTAAAACTTTGGTCGTGACTTTTATCCGAGTGATTATTAACTACCTATTCTTAGTTTATTTATTTACTTTTATGTAGCTGTTTGATATTAAGTGAAATATTTTCTCGGTGATTTTAAACCACGTTTCCCACCCAAACATTAGTTACGTCTACGCATGAAACCAGTAAGGCAGTAAGCCACCTTTAGCCACTTAACTATTTAGTAGTATTTAATAACAAAGTCTAATTGTTGAAATTCTAAAATATTGGGTTCATGAACAATTTGTCAAACCTGGTTTTTCCTATTTTCGTAGTTGTAATACTGTATAACATATAATAATATATTATGATCTACTAATATTGATAATTTTATAACTTATAACCGTAGATTAATCAAGAAAATAATATGAGTTCATTCATAATAGGTAATATAATATATAATAAAAGTATTTTTTCTTTGTTAAGTATATTAGAAAATATAAGTAATATCCTTAGAGTTCTTGTTTAATAATAATACGTATTATATAATAACACTATCGAACTAATATTATTATCAACTGAAAATTATTAAATTAAATAAATACCTACATTTTATAATAATCACTTTAATAACATTATGTTATATTTAACTTATGTTATGTGTACAAATTATTACATAACATTCTTTCCAGCTAAGAAAGCAGCAGTTGGAAATATCTTATTCTTGAACACAGGTTCCTAACATTGTGTTTTAGAATGCAGTATAATAAATTTACAGATACAATATGTGATAACAATAAGCTAAATCAGTGGTTTTAATTAAGTTGCAGATATTTTGAATTGCTGTTATGCCTAGTAATAATCTATGTTCTATAATTTGATATATTGTATTCATAGCATTTGAAATTTAATAGTATATTGTTACAAATTACAAGTGATATACGACATAATTAAATAAGAAAATATGAAATTTATTTGTAAATGAATCATTTTAGATTATGAGTGGAGCGATGAATGTAGGTATTGATTTTACAATAATGTGTTTTTTTAATTTTTTTTTGTGTGTGTGTGTGTTTGTCGTCTCTTTTTGGGGCAGTAAAAACTAAAAATACTTCTATTTTTTATTCATCATTTCTTCTGGTAGGATTTTAATTTATTTGGTACTTTCAAAAGTGAAAGATCGTATTGGTTTTCATAAGCGTTGGGAAGAACTATGAAAAAAATAAAAAGGAAATTTTTCGGAAAAACCAATTGTTTACTTAATCGATTTATTTATTTTTATGTAACTCAAGAACTAATGACCGTAATTAATAATAATTATCTCTGTACTTACCTATAACAAAGGTTTTACCGCTTACCTAAGCTACAAATTTTTCTTGCTTTGGGTGTTATTTATACCTATTAATTATATTTATATTATGTTGGGACAAAAAATGTTCGTCTAAATTGTATTGTCTTGTTCACTAAAACTTCAAACTTCAAGGGCCGAGGTGACAAGTCATCAAAATATACTCACAAAACCAGCAGATTTGGTTACGGCTATTGCAGCTGTTTAGTATATAGACGCTTATTTTCTGGCCCAGGATTCTGACTATTTACGTATAGGTTAGGTACTTAGGTTAGGTAACTACTTACTTTTTATATGGCTGTACTCTGCTAGATAGAGAACAACGCCTATTCCGCCCATCCCCACGAGACATCATGCCATCGACAACGCTGTTCTATTATGGCAAAGTGTCACCATATGGATGCGTAGAAATACAGATTACGGTCAGGTCTCTGGGTGTTGTCTCGCTGGATAGAGTATATACAGAGTGATTCACCAAGCATTTTACCCCCAGTTTTTCCTTTACCTAATATTTAATTTAGTCGAATTCTAATTTTTTTGAATTTTCAAATATACTCAAATACCAAAAAATGTTTTGGCACATTTAAAAATTCCAAAAATCAGATTTTAGATGTATGTTAGGTAACCTTGCAAAATTTAAGAAAAATGGGGACGGGAGTTCTTGGTGAATCACCCTGTATAATAATGCCGTCGAAAATCATAATAATAATGACAATAATAATTATGGTCAGCAGTTTCGCAAGACGACCATAATATTATATTAGCGGTGATTCGCGAGCATTTCGCCCTTTTTCACACGTTTGTATGCACTCGAAGACGACCGCGACGTGCAAACGTTGAGTGGTCACCACAGCGTTTTCGTTTTTATTGTTGTTTTAATTAAAAAAAAAAAAATGTTGACTTAGTAAGGCAATGGATTATCACTTACTGTCCTCAATAAGATACGCGATCCCCTACCCTGATACTGGAGATACATAATCGTCACACCGCCGCGACGTCATTCGCTCTACCGTTCGTTCTGGAACGTTGGCGATATAAATTTGCGTCGGCTGGTCGAGTGCCCATCAATTGTCTCGTACACGTCTCAGCACGCGGTCGGTTTACCACGGAAGAAAACAAGATAGTGTCTCGTGAAATCGTATACGATGTAGAACGACCGTTGTTCATAAATAATTTTTTCCACAGTATACACGTTTTTACTTTAATTGTATTTTTTTTTTGTGTTTTTTTTTAATTCATAATAAGTATAACAGATAACTTATCATACACACGGATAAGACGTCGAATATAATACACGGTCATTTACACGTCGGTCATCCATTCAACTTGTCCTAGTCGAATCATGCCACCTGCAGACAGGTCGCTAACGGCGTTCCGCGTAGCTTTGGCCACGTTATTACTCACCAACGTCGCATATACGTCAAAAAAAGTAAGGTCATGTATATAAATATTATCGTTATTTAACAGTTCGTTGAAAAACGAAAAATGCCCTCAAATGTGAGACATACGTATACACGTAATTTTAAACCCATTTAACAGTCAGATAGGTATCAGTTAATACTTAGTTATACCTACTATTAATATTTATTTTATACGTGTCAATAGTTTTTTCTTACCTTGTTATTGTTTAAACACTAAATCTGGGCTTCAGTTTGAAGATGGTATTAAATTATATAAGGAAAATGAGTTAAAGCATTTAAGAAAAAATGACGTCTCGTCAGGATGACAATTGTTGGTCTCGCCGTTAATTTTCATCATAACTAATTTCACTGTCACATTTTTCAAAATATATAATCACAATAATATGTAGTGCGATTACATGATAAAAACGAACGTAACGTCACAATACAATAGTAGAATATTATTATTATATTTTTATTATTATTCCATTTCTATTGAGTTGATAATATTATATATATTGCCGTTTTAATATTACATATTATTATGTACCTACCAGTGTTAGCAATATTTTTTTTATCATGTGCAATAGTTTTTTGAATTATTTTTTTAGATTCTGATTTATTTATTTTTATTTATCATCAGATCACTAATATAATGCATATTTTTCTTCAGTAGTACCTATAATTATCTATGTTAGTATAAATATTGAAATACATTTATTCATAACGAATACAAATATAACTTCACATTTGTACATAGTATAAACAAATAATATAGGTAACTTTTTAAAATTTAAAAATATTTAATTAGACTTATATAGAGATGAGCGATGGCATAGACGCTGAGTGATGGTTTTGTTTTAATTGTTTGTAGTAAAAAATACAAAAAACTCACTCACGTTCAATTGTACCCAATTATAATAATGAAGTACCAATGTAGTAATGTACAATATAATAAATAGGTAGTACCTATACATGTATGACGCTATAACATGTTTAAGGTTCACGTGATAATCACAATACAATAAATTTTGATGTTCAATTTAGAATTTTTTTGCCGTTTGTTTTTTCTCGTTTTTCCTTCGTTCAATATATATTTTATAATTCACTCCCATCATATTTTATTCACTATTTGTTTATACATTTTTCTCTTAAGATACTTTTAGTTTTAGAATAAGAGTATATATTATATATTATAAATTTACTTATGTAATAACAAAACAATTTAGAACTTGGTCGACAAAACGTCATCGTATCTGTTGCGAATAAAATTAGGTACGTATAGGTACCTATAACGATTATCTAAGCTATCAAATATCAGGATACTAAACAAATTTAAAGAAACTTTACTTACTATGCATAATTATACAATTAAAAACTCAATGTTGAATATACATAAACGTATAAAAAACGTATAATTGATTCTATATAACCATTAATAGACTTAATATGCAATCGCATGTTTTGTCTTCGTCTTATTTTAACGTACATCATAGCAACATATTTACATTTAGAAACAACAATTTTTTTTTAATTAAAAATATTAAAGATAAGAACATAGTATGTGTATGTACATTTTACATTGTACACAGTACACATATATTTAGACACATACACATAATTTTAACCATAAATAAAGCCAATACGACAAATTTGGTCCTTTTTTTTCTTGTTTTGGTATCGCTAACACGGTGGCGAACCGTTTGCTCAATACTATAAGTTGTATACAATAAGTAACAAATAATATATACGTTAGTAGTTTGTGGACCGACTTTGCTAGCCTGTCGTTGTAGTACCAAATTAGTCCTGCTGAGCGTAAATATTGTACTATAATTCTGTATGTTTGTAACTTGACGGTTACAACGCATTCGGATAATCGGATGTAACATCCTCCTGATTTTTTTTCGCTATCGTACAACTCGTATGACCATGGGTCATTTCCTGGGCTACCTATATTTTTTCACAAATTATACACTTGTGACTTATATCTACTACTTATTATTAGTTGTACGACGATATCAATATACAAAATTAACTTCCAATGAAACAAAATATTGTAGAATTACACAATTTTGAAAATTTCAGTCAAATTTTATTTAAATAATTGATTTGTGGTTGGAATAAGTCAATTTAATAATTCAACTAATTTTGTGTAAATATATACTTGATATACATACCTATCTACGTAAGATACCTACGGTAGACTGACATATTATGCCTGTAACGAAAATTAATACTTATGTAATTTATTTATATATATAGGCTATGCCCCCCCCCCCCCCAAATTATTGGTAGCATGACATAAATGGCATAACATTTATTTATTAGTAACATACTTATTTTAGAGTTGAGATATAATTTATAGTAAAATACCCCCAACATCTTTATTTTAAATCTGAGTGGTTTTTTCCACAGCAAAAGCGTCAATTATTCCATGAAAATTTGTTGCCATACTTTGGAGGTAAAATACCTGAGTCTGCGTTCCAAGCAGACCGCTTGGCACTAAATATGTTGAACAAAGAAGGGATATCCGTGCCCGATGGTATTCTGTTTGAAGCCCGACCAAAAGAATCGTTTCACCAAAGTCCGCGGAACGATCCAGAACTATCCAACTCAATACTCAAAATGATCCACACACCAGACGGCAGGTAAACAATAGAGCATAAAGTACAACGGTACCAAAAGAATACATATCATCATTCTTATTTCTTAAAAAACAAGTACCAGGATACCTATATAGTATGTACATCAATATCTATTCGAGCATCTGAATGTCTACTAAATACATCACATATTTTCCAAAAAACATACAATTCATCAAAACTATGTATTAATATTTAATCTAGAATGTGTTTTAGAAATTAAGAGCTTAGTACGACCGTCGACCAATCCTTTAATTCCAATTAAAATTTGGTCTGTGTAGTAGGTAGTATTGTCTATTATATTCTAGTGGATTTTCGATACCCTGATACAAGAGAAGAGTTTCTGAAAACAGTGATGTACCATTTTAAATTTTAATTTCCATACGAGCAATTATAAATATATATTTGTTTGTTTAGGTGAATATAATAATATTAAGTACAAAATATTTGTTTAATATAATTATTTTTAAAATTAAATACTTACCTATCTATTTTGTGTATTAAAACAAATCATTTTTAAAACAATTACCTAATGGTCTTTTAAACACTAAGTCTTATAACATTTTTCATTCAGTATTAGAAGACATTTAACTTTCGTCGACACCAAATAATTTATAATTTTTATTTATAAACCCTGTGTACATTGTACATAGAATAATTTTTTAATTGTATAAATAATAAATATCTAATATTGTAGGTATCTACTAAAATAGTAATTTTTTTATGAATTCAGGACAATCCTGAACCATAATCAGGTGTAGCGTTTCAAGCCAAGTTTTATGTCTTGAAATTAGGTATATTCCTTCGGAAGGAAAGTACGATGGTAATGATGAAGTGGAGACAACGTATAAGATCTCAATACCCACATATATGCAAAATTACCAGCTACCGAAGTTTAGGCCGGTATCAGAAACGTTTCAAATACCAGTGCGGCAAGTATTCGAAAGCGGATTGTCAATCGCCAACTTGAGAGGACAGCTAGGAATTCCCTTCAACACTATACCAAAGGTAAACCGTATGTAAAATAATGTTCAATTATCCTGTGTGGTTTTTTTTTAAATTATTACTTCCACCTTCCACCGACATACCTACCTCTCCTTATTCCATACATTTTTAATAAAGGTTTAATTTTTTCGATATTTCCTTTTCAATAGGTATCTTACTCCAATTAACAGTTAATATTGTGAGTTATAATCTTTAAGTTATACTCTTAAACTATTTGTGAATGTATACCTTTTTCATTTATTTTACACTCTGCACACTCAAACGGGCTTATAAATATTTATAAAATATAAGTCACCATCATAATTTAATATTTCAAAGGTTGTAGAAATACATAATGTAAATAAATAATAATATTATATTTTTTCTGAACTTCTAACAAAACTATAAAATGTACTGAAAATGTTTTGAATAATATTAATTTATAATATTTTGAAAATAAATTAAATTATATTTTTTCCATTTATTTGTTTTAGTTTGAAGCCCTCGAAAAATTGTATACAATTTTAACTCATTATTTTATATTTTGTAATTAAAATAATATTATTTATAGAAAGTATAATTATTATTTCATTCAAAATGGTGAATTATGCGAAACGTATTGTTTACCTACTGTAGTACTATATAATATGAATTGTTTATACCATATAATTTTCTATGAACAATATACCCATCTTGATTAATAAAAATATATAACAAATATATATATATTTTTCGCTATCTTCATGTTTTTTTTCCATGCACGCTCGACACATTGTACGGATGAATGCATTACATTTGCCATGATTACCATTAGCATTATTAAACCATCGTTTTGTGATATTATACAATTGAATTTTAATGAGCTTCCCACCTCCAGTTTATATAAATTAACAATTTATCACGGATACTTTTATATTTTTAATACTAGATCAAAAATTATGGCAAAACAAACACACACGTGTTCCTCCCCTACCAACAAAAAACCTACAAACAAAACAAGCTAATGGCCTAAGTTGCCGGCGCTTAAGCTCAATAAAAAAAAAAAAAAAAAAATTAAAATTGTCTAAAATATAAATACCGAACTACAAACATTTTAATTTTAATTTAATTCTAAGTTATGAAGTAAATAAATATTATATTATCTTTTACAATACTTACATCTAAATATTTAATATATTTAAACAAAACAATGAATATCTTAATGGTATCACCATTGTGAATATTATTATTAATTTAGAATAATATATTTAGGTACATTGTAAACGTAGTACGTAAAGTTATGGGGCGGGGGCTCAATCCCCTCAAATTACTAACCATTAACATTTTGGTAATTTTACTGTTAATTGTATTAGGTATCGACCTAAAATTATGATATAAAAAATATATCAATTATCTCGCTTAGATCAGCACAAGCGTGCTTTCGGATTTCTGAACATATTTAAAAATAATTTTATTTGGTGCCTCCGTGTACAGTATATGTATACTCTATTTTATAAAAAAAAATGTTGAATATCTTCCACATATTTTATTTTTAAGTATTTTAATTTACATATCATATTAAACCTCAATATACAAAGATACAAAGGGGTGACCTTTGGGTCTCGGGGTGAAGCCCCCGATGGATTCAGCGTGGGCCATCTGGGGATCTTGACTATCAGGTGGGTTGGTGTGCGTCGCTCGCTGCGGGGTTTGTCATTGGCTAGGAGATGGGTTTCGTAATCTTCATATAATATAATAATAATAATAACTACCGTTATACTAGGTACCATTGATTATAAATACTATAAATACTAGTATTTAATATCAACGATACTATGTAGTTCTTAAAATATGAAACTAATGTACCTATATTAGGTACCTGCATTATTTTTTTATTTTGTATAATATATTATGTATTGAGATAGATAATAAAAATAAAAATAGCATAATTCAAATAATATTTGGATTCACAAGTATTATTTGAAATAATAAAATATTTAAACATGTCATGCATAACAATAATAATAACAAATAATTAAGTTAACATGTTCTATTATGTAATACACACACACAAATATAAAATATAAAATGTTATAATTATTATTTGATTAGTGAGTCAATATTTCCTACATCAAGTGTCAAATTGGACTGTGGAGTATTAAACAGTAAATAGGTGCTGTATAGGTTTGTAAATAGTTGTATTTTTGTTAATAAAATGGATCAACAAATATTTTCACTTCAATCAACAATCGGCACAAGCGTGACAAACTCATAACCTGCAGTCTTTGATGTGTCATTTATAAACCGTCTGTGTAATAGAAAACAATAAAAAACGCAACACTTAGCCTGTCATTTTCCACAAGAGTTTGGCTAACGGTTTATAAATTATAAGCCTATACCGTTCGATTTGTTTTTCAAGTGCTATGTGTGCCAATACGTACCTATCATAAATCGTTGCCGTGGTATGGTTTTCTTTTTCCTGTGGACATTTAAAATAAAATAGTTGGTTTAGTATATATTTATATATAAAAATAATAAATGCTATTGCAATGTTGGGGTGGGAGGAATAAGAAAAACAACACAATGCCAATACAACAACTACAGTTACCCAGTAATAATCATTTATTAATCACCCGCTCAATCCTACACAGGAAAATTGTATAGGTAGTCGAGGAAATAACAGCCTGTCCCAAATATATTTTATTTCCATCTTTCCACCACTGCGGTTCCGAGAACTCCTCGGTATTTCTTTATGTAACAAGACCGACGGTATCATAATGGGCATCGCCGTTTTCGACCAAAAACGTACCCTTCCCTTTTCGGCCGTTTCACTTTTCGACCAAATTAAAAAAAGTTTGAATCCCTTTTCGACCAAAACCGACAGTATCTATAATGGGCATCGCCATTTTCCACCAAAAGCGTACCCTTCCCTTTTCGGCTGATTCACTTTTCAGCCAAAACAAAAAATTCAATAATTATTAATATTTTATACTTTAGATCTTAATACTTATTGAACATTATAAATTATTTATTATACCTAAGATGTGTAAAAAAATATATAAATAAATAATAATAATTATAATAGGTAATATGTGTATAATATATTAAAAAATGAAATAAGATATAATTTTGAAAACTATTAAAAGTTCAAGTTAGAATTTGTTAATAATTATACATAGGTAAATATCATAGATCTTATACTAAGTATAAGGTCTATGGTAAATATAATAACTATTATATTTTATTTATGATTTTACACATTTTATGCAACTTATACTTTTAAAATTGTCATTATATTTGCAATAATTTTACAATTAATATTATAATAAATTAATAATATTAATATTATTTTATTTATTATACATATTATTATTATATTAATTAAAGACAATTGACAACATTATATTATTATGACAACACAATATTTATTATTGACAACAATTGTATATTATTATAATTATTATTATTTATTTATATATATTTTTAAACAACTTACGTATAATATATCACACCAAAAACACTTCGTTATAACTCCGTGTAAAGAAAAAGCTAAATTAAAAAAAGAAAATTAATAATGAGTAAATCTTTAAAAGACGATATATAATATGGA
>NC_042495.1:58550462-58562685 GCF_005508785.2 Acyrthosiphon pisum
CATATGTATTTGTAATATTATAAAATGGCATTTTACTTAATTTCCATATTATATAACGTCTTTTAAAGATTTAATCATTATTAAATTTTTTTTTTTATCTTAGCTTTTTTTTTACACGGAGTTATAACGAAGTGTTTTTGGTGTTATATCAAATATTTTTAATGTTGATGTGTTAATTATCTGGTATTCTATAATAATAATCTTTAATAACTGCTGGCCTCCTGCTAATTATTTTTTTTCCATAATTAATATAATATTATATAATAATAAAAGTATAAACACGTCGCGTACAATCGAGTGCAAGTCACGAAATGGTTTGTTTTTGCAATTGAAGGGTGGAAATGCAAAAGGTGGTATTGCCAAAAACCAAAATGTTCACAAATCAAGGAAAACTGTAACACATTTTCTGACGACTATAAACATTCAGAATAAGTTTATTTATATGTAAAAAATAAAAACTAAACGATTGACAGTTTCAAAATAAATCTACCTAAATTGTAAACATTGTTTTTAATGCTTTAAAAATTTCGTGTCAGAGTCAGACCAAAACGTGGTATTGCAGGTTTTGAAAAGGTAATGGCAATATCACGTTTTAAAGTTGTTCCTATTTCTGTTGATACAAAACGCATTATTTCCTGCAATACCACGTTTTGAAGAAAAATGCAATATTGGCAATACCACGTTTTGCAATGATATCAAGTATGCTCCATACTAATAACATTGGCAATAATACGTTTTGACTTGGACATGATTGATATGTAATACCACGTTTTGCATTGACATTAAATGTGGCAATATCACATTATGCATTGAACATCAGTTTTAAAATCGATTTTATTCACAAAAGTAATCGATATAGTTTAATTCTGACTGCAAAATCGAATTCCTCACATTTTTTTCCATATGAATCGATGTTTAACTCGATTTTCGAAATTTCGGCAATACCACGTATTGCATTTGCACCCTTCAATTGTCAGTTGCCAGTTGTCACCATAGAGTAATAATATCGTCCGTGCGTCGTCGTAGTACATCGTCGCTGCCGCCGCCGCCGCGATGAGAGTAGTGTGAATGGGTAAGCGGCGGGTCGGGGGATATTTACGATATTTTCGTTCCCCGACCCACCGCTTATCAATCCCCACTGTTCCGTACGCAAAATCGGTCTTAAAAGTACTTGAACATTTTTGCTTATAACTTACAAACTATCTAACCAATCTGCTAGCGAATTCCTCTATTCCCACCTCCACAATATTTCTGATCGATTGATGCCTCATACTACTTTATATGTTCAGCCATTTGCCCTGTATAGCTTGGCAAAGAATTGACATAAATTAGAACGATTTTTCAATGTTAAAACTCTGTGTCCTGTTATTATACGTTAGTGGCTACTCCGCTATTTTTTTTACTTAGTTTCGCGCCACTACCGTTGCTCTGGATATTTAATAATTTTCTATAAGTATATAACATAAAGACCTATAGTATATAATATTAATTATTGTTGAAATTTTTGTTTTGGCTTAAAAGGGAAAGGTACGATTTTAGTCGAAAAGGGAAGGGTACGTTTTTGGTCAAAAACAGTCTTGCCCTCTATAATAATCTAATGTCAAATCACTTCAATCATTCTCAGAGATATCCCGCGTTTAGTAGAAAAATATAATAGAATGTACGAACGTTCCATAAACGAATTGAATAAAATGTATTTTTATTGTAACAAAACTAGTGGTTAAGAAATAAAACGGCGCAAATTATAAAATTTTACAGACTTACTAACGGAAATTAATTACATTTTTTTTTTTAATTATTGAATTCAGTCTGATAGTATGACTTAATCACGTACCTATCAACCATAATTGTTCACTCATAGGTACAGTTTTGAAGACTTTAATGCAATTCAATGATATTCGATGATTTATATTTTAATAAAATATTTATCTTTTTTTGTAAATAAAATATATTAAAAATAATTTTAAAATAGTTCTAAATAATAAATATTAGAGATATTACTAGATATTATTACAAGATACCAAAATCAAGATATAATTGTGTTTCAATTAAAAATGGTCCATTCCCTAAGCATAATTAATAGTCAAAAGGTACCTACAATTTATTGTACTATCTATATTCTATAATAATAGCTCTAAAATATTCATATATCAATTATACTACGTAATGAACATTATTACATTGAATAAATGTTATAAAAAGTACTAAAATATGCTACTACACATGATACAACTCATTATTCAACTATAATATAAGTTAGATATACAGCACATTAGCACTTTAATTGGATACCTATGGATTATTATAAGTATTGATTAATTGTCTACATAGGCGCAAATATGGGGGAGGATTTAGGGGCTAAGCCCTCCAAAAATGTCCATAGCCCTCCCAAACATTTCCTACATTTTGTTTTAAGCTTATTGAATTTTATAAAAGTAAGGTCCTATTAGCCTTATTAGCCCCCTCAAATCTCGAACGCTATTTGCGCCCATGATTGTCTAGCTAATGCATTAAAAACATTTTAATTATAAAACAAAGTAAAATATATATTAAATTAATAAATACTAATAATATACCCCTAAATCTACTAAATTGTCTCCGTCCACTGAAGGAGAAATTGCAGTTGTTTTCTAAAAACTATAATGTCATAGTTAACAGTCTTTGAAAATAAAAAAATTGAAAAGTGTTACAAGAAACAGACTTGCATGACTAATTGATTTGGAATTACCTACATCATATATATATATATATATTATTGAGTCTAGAATTGGTGTATTAACGCATGACCGCATGGGCACTCTTGAAAACTTAAAAAAGGGACTGAAATATATAGCACCTACTTATATTTGATTTCAGTCTGAACATTATTTCTCATACTATCACATATGTTGTACTTGTATAATATAACTGCTATAACCATGTTTCTTAAATTTTGGAAATTTTCTACATGCAAATACAAATACCCAGTTATTCAGATGGCCACCACAACGTTTGATTTGTCCATAATCTGTTAATAGTAATGGCCATTATCGATAATGCATATTACATACCCATTATGGATTATAGCCTTGCATATTTGTGAGTGCCTATGTGGTTTCGTTTAACTTATATAATATACAACAATTTTATACAGAACTTGATGTAATGTTTTTTATAAATAAAACCAATACACTTGACATTTAATAAGCAGTATATTTATTTTAAAAGCAAACAACAATTATTACTACATTTTTATTGAAAAAACAAATTCCGTAGAAACTCTATTAGATATTCACAAAGTATAATATGATTTCACGTGTTCTTTGCTTACTCGCACTTTTCATACTAATTTAATATTTAATATTTGTATAAATATAAATCACATTTTTATTTATTTCTATCCAACTAGATTATTCTAAATGTCTTAGCTCTATATTCTTTGTCTTGCACTATATTAAAACGTTTGATGTTGCTTCATTGAGTTAATATATTTTTTAAATTTTTGTTGTAATATGTACCTATATAGTATAGTATTAAATAGATTGTTAAAATAAATCGGTAAGTAATGTACAATTGATTCGTGTATTTTTTTTTTATGCAATTTTTGCTATTATATAATTTGATAAATAATTGTTTGCCATCATTCATAATAATATTCAATTCATTTATAAAATAATCGAATCTATCATTATATCCATTATTATTGTAAAAATATTAATAATGATGTATTTATACTAAGGATTGATTGAAAAATAAATAAATAATCAAACATTATCTAATTAATTTGTGTCTTACATGTCTGCCATATATTACTTAACAATGTAATATTTTAATATAAAATAAATCACAAACTATATTTTCTATTTATATATTTTTATTTTAATGACTTTTATATGATCACTATAATATTAAGTACCTAATAACTTCTTAGTTTGAACATTTCTATACCACTTTCATAATATTTTTAAGTCTTACATACGGTAATATACATTATACATTTAAGAAAGTTACTGAATAACAAGTACTACTGGAACATAAATATTCATATATTGTCCATGCGTATTGTGTAGGCCTAGTTGTTAGATTCAACTATCCAACTCAACCCAGGGAAAGGAAAATATTTAAATCTTATGGTCTACAGAGTGTAGGATATTAATATGTATAGAGGATTTAAATTGTAATATTTGGTTTCAGTTTTGAAATAATAATATATAGAGGTACCTAAGTTATATAAAAAAAGGTACGTTTTTAATTAAAAACGTTGATGCCGGTGATATTTTAAAAACATTTAAGTTAATTGTACTTATTCACACCGTTCTACAGTAAGTCGGTATTGACCTAAGTTAATAAGAATAATATATGATATAAATATTTAATACAATAATAGTTAAATATCATAATAATATAATAAATACAATTGTTTACGGTAAAGATTTAATCAACATACCGTAATACTAATAGCAAAATAAATTACGCAATATAAATATATCATAAAATATACCTACGTGGATGTCCCGCGAGGATTTACCCATTGTCATATTTCCTGGGATAATAAATATGTCATAAATCTGTTTTTTTTTTTTATAAGACCACGGAGACAAGGACTACATTTATTTTATTTTTGAAACAATCGAAGATAGCCATTTTATTGAGTTTATTTTTCTAAAAATGTTGACGTTTAAACATTTTATTCTCATTAATCTCATGACTGTTAATCAGTTTTTTTAGCTTACAAGTAAAACGGCAAAAAACCGGGTTTTGTCCAGGTGGCAAGTCACCACCTTAATGGTTAGGTATATGGTATATCCTCACAGGACACCATGTGTAGATAGTGGTATAGGCTAAAAGACAACTTAGTTTTTCGTATGCAATAATTATTTATTATTGAATTTAAGCACATTACAGTGACTTACTCAATGAAGGTTGATGTGGTACACTATAGACACCTATACTGTACCTACAGCAGAGCGGTTAACTACTTTCCACCTTTTTATTCTTGTTTTTTTTTTATTAAATCCGTAAATGTATTATTTACGATAAACTTGATATCCATGAAAAAAAAATAGGAACCCAATCAGTGGCGTATTAATGCGCCCTCATCGAAATCCATTTTTTTTTTTTTTTCTATATTTGTTCATTGTAACGACCTCAAGGTCTTTGACAATGCTTATCACAAGTGGGTAGTAGGGAGATCATGTGATCTATTTATCTATGTATATATCACTATATGCATGATACTACCCCCCTTCTCCAAGAGGAGACATGTGCGGTCTTCACTCCCAGTGGAGTGGGACCTAGTTGGAAACCGGATGACGCAATCGGACGACAGCACGGGAAAATGGTGACTGCGTAGAATCACACACATTTTTTGCACTTTGCTATGAATCGAACCGATGACTGTGTGAGTCGTAAGTCAACTGTGTGACCACTGCGCCACTCCGGCCCCAAATCGAAATCCATGAACATTTTCTGTTCTGCGGACAGTGAAAGTATTAATTAGGTTAGACATAACTATGTTGTGATTTGTAAGATGGTTTTTGCAAAAAGTTTAAAATTGTATGTAACCACGGCATCAGCAATCAGCATACCAAATGATTCTAGTTAGGCCTCTATATTATAAATTATCAGCTCCCAACCCTAACACAAAATCCCACTTACGCCACTATTACCAGTGATGAGTGGAGGTAGATTAGAGCAGTCCTTTTACCCCTTCCACCACCAAAGTGAACATTAATTCGTGCCTTTGATATTCAAATCCTAGAATGTAATTTGCAATCAATTTATTAAGACTTCGCACTTCTTTTTATTTATTTAAATAAAGCAAGATACTAACTTCAACTATAGTCTATAAGTAGTTTAAATACTATAAATAATTAAAAAATACAATTTACGACTTTCAAATTGATACTCATAAAGAAAATATCTGACTGAACCTTGAACCATGCAACTGATCACAGGTGTCCCGTTTATCTGGTTGAGCAGGAAATGAATATGGGAATTCCATTGCTCTGCTTTTTAAACAGTAACTAAATATTATGACATCCCGTATTTATTTCTTGTTTCTATACAAAACGTTTTGTCATATTTTTATAAATAATTACAGGATGTTACGAACAGCTGTATCAAATTTGACACAGTTCTATATTATGCTTCACTCGAGGCAAACTAATTTATTTGAGAAAATACAATGCCTTATAAAATGTATCATTTATAATGATATACATTTCACTGTTCATCGGGTTATTGCATTTTTTAAGACAAAAATGTTTTTGTTAAGAATGAGAACAAGAAATCAAAATAATTTGACAAAATTAGAGTACATTTTTACTTTATTTGATTAATCGTCATTATTGTATTCATTTCGGATACTGAGCAAAACGAAAAACATGACATTTTAAAGGTATTTAGGCATTGCCATTTTTGAATCATAGTGTTATAAGACTTACCTATTAAGTTATTATTAAATTACTTATATATTTACGATGCGCAGCTAATTATTAAATATCGTTATTTTTCATCCAAAATAACAATGAGATAATACACAACTCACAGTTCTAATAATTGATAAGAAATCGAAACATTCCGTTATAATTATATGGCTATATTTCTTTATTTCTTTATTAACAATATATGCAATGAAAATTATTAATTTCCACCACAGCTAGTATACATTTTAAATTTTAATGAAAGAGGTATATCAACGTCACCCGTCATTATCAATGTCACCCCAATTTACGGTGTTGATAATAATTTTTATGGTTTGACAAAAACCTTGAAAAGTAATACAAGACCCAAGATAGTTGTTCTTACAGACTACAGCAAATTAAACATATCGAGTTCACATGCATGGGTATTTTTTTTAAGCGTTTGAAGTTAAAATTTTAGCAAAATATATCAAAATCATGAAAATTTGAAAATTGTTATTATTAAAAATGTATAATATTTCCAATTTTAATAGCATAGGCATTTTGGTTAAAATAGTTTGAAAATTTAAAACAAGGCTCCTTCTATATTGTTACGATTACATTTGAAAAATATAAAAAATCCTTAGTCTCAGTTTTTTTTTATTTGACAAAATACAGAAAAATCACAAAAAATATAAAATTATTTTGAGTTAAGAATTCAAACAAATTTTTCTTTTTAAATCGAAGATTTGAAAATTGACTACAAGATTCCTCATACGTTTGTCTACCGTTATAAAAAAAAAAAAACTACAAGCAAATCAAATTAAATTTTTATGAGCGTTTGAAGTTCATATTTTTACAAGATTGAATATTCACTCGATTTCTCATGTAGCGATTTTGATGTTTTCTGGTAATTAATAAAAGCAAATAACTGTAAATACATGAAAAGTTCACTGAATATTTATATTTTCATTTTCTATACACCATAAAATTTTGAAAATATTTTGACTCTTTTTGAGCTGTTTACACATTGTCAGTTTTCAATTTTTTTAGTTTTTTTTATAAATATCAAAAAAATTGTAGGGTATAAAGCCGTGAAAATTTAGTACAAGGCTTCTGATACTTATATTGTTATAATAGCAGATGAAAAATATAAAAAATATATTGGCACAAGTTTTTTTTTATACGCATAGGTACTACCTAATACCTTCTAAACATAAAATATTTTTAATATCACATACCTTATAATTAGTTAATTACATTTTAATTTATCCTAGGGTCGGAATTCGCTGGATGCCCACAGGCCATTCATTAATACATTCAATAACGCCAATAAAATAATGAATTTTCAACAAAATTATCACACCATACCTCTGACGAATTATGCGTGTGGTAGGCCCGGGAGAATATATCCGGATCCAGAAACTCAGTGCCAGGTAAAAATATTTCTCTTATTTTCAGATGTTTTTGAAAATACCTATTGACTATTAAATTATCATAATTTGTGATAACAAAATTTGGAATATCATGAATGCATTTTTCACCTTCGATTTGTATGCTTTAAAATGTACGAGAAAAAAAACAAAACCAAAATAAATCCCTCTGCTGTATAGTAGGTTTCGAGTGTAGGTAGGAACATCTCCATTGAATATGTAACTCTAATGAGTGTGTTAAATTTTAATTCGATAATCGATCATTGCACACAAGAAACAATTTCGTGCGGAAACGGGATAGGATTTAAAGGGCATTATATTTTAATTTATAATATTATTGTAATCTATAATACAGTAGATTATAATTTACTCCAAAACCATCGCATAATTATTACTATCATATTTTATCATGTATCATTGACTATTGTTATATCAACTTGTGATTCAATACTGAGGTAAAATAGAACGGTATAAATAGGTTCAAAAATAAAAAGCATAAATAAGTCTAAATATTTTGATTTTCATTAGAAAATGTTCATAGAAAATAATAATATATTATGTTATAGTGAAAAGTTATAAAAACTACCAATATATATTTTTTGAATGACTACAAAATAACTAAAATAGTCATAAAATCCACGAACTTACAAATCCTGAAGATCAACTTACATTTACTTGCAAATAGAGTACTTGAACTTACAATTCATTCTTTGAAAATCAAACAAAGTTGGGGGGCTAACTTCACATACATGAGAAAATATCGTTATTTTGATTTTAAATATCCAATTTCGTCAAAATTTTACCTAAAAACGCATAACAAAAATGCTGACATGTATTTTTGATATTTTTCAATATTGCTATAAGAACAATTTAGGTGGAACTTTGTATTCAATATTCAAGCTTTTGACCTTTTCTGTAAACTGGTTGCTTAAAAAGTAATGCTAATTTTTTACTTTTGACCCCACAAAATATCTACTTGATCAAATTTTCTACACATAAACCACGCTCAAATGTTAAATTCAAAGCAGTTTTGATTCTCTAAAATTTATGATACACATGCAAAAAAACATAAATCATTGTAAATCCATTACATTTAATACATTATATAGATAATAAAAACTATATGAAGAAAATTTTTTCTACAAGACTAGCTCTTTTTATTATTAGAACAATAATCGAAAAATAGATATATTGAGGCGGCTTACCCGTGCATAGTGCATTCAAATATTGAATTATTCATCTAAAGCATTTCTATTTATTTCCACGTTCAGACCTTCCTAAAATATGCCTGAAAGCATGATATTTATTGTTATTTGTTTAGGTATTCGTGTTAAAAAATTAACAAATTTCTAAAACTTAAGCTAATTACGTTTAAGAAAAAAATCCGAAATAAAGTTGTGAATCATTTTGAATGAGGTCGTATTCTAATATTAAGTTATAGCTAATATTTATTAAGCTGGTTAGTGTGAAATAGAATTTGAATTAATATAATAAATAATAGCTATAATTAACTTTCACACAAAAATTGTAATCCATCATTGATTAATGGTTTTTAAAAATATTAAATACTATAATATAATAGGTAATCGGTGATAATTATTAATAAGGATCTGCAACAATCCATTATATCATATAATTTATTATTTTCTGACCTCTGATTCACTGCTGATAAACGGCAGTTGTTAAGAGCGCATACTATAGACTAGGTATTTCGAAACATTTTTCACAGTCATTCTGTTCATCGGATAAGTTTTAAACTGTCGTCAGCCACGCAAGATATTGTTCAAAAAATTACTGCGACGATGACTTTTGAGAGTATGAGTTAGCCAGTCTATAGCTAAAGTCTGCAGTAATACCTTACAGCACAGTTGACATTTTTACTCTACGCAAAATATTTCTACTATACGCGCTTTTAGCGAGAGTTCCTATTTCCTATTCCACGGTTGTGTCATACGTATACCTATTGTGGTTGGGTGGACGTGTGTAAAACTATATAATATGTGGAAAAGCGTTTGCAATTCTCAAACACAAAATAAAATACCCAGTTTGGACATGAATAAATTAAACTGCAGCCAGAAGAACTTTTGATAATATGGTACGCTGTTATTAATAAATTAACAACTCTACTCGAACCCGGCAATGCTAAAATCCAATACCTGTACGCAGTGTACCTATTGCAGCAGTTAGGAGTCCGAGGATACTTCAAAATGTAATGAAACAATTAATTTGCTGTAAATTAGCAAATATTTGAAATTTTTACCGTAAACCGAATGTCTGGTGAATAAATACTTTGGTCTTGTGATAGGGAAATTCGTTCCCACCGGAATCCATATCCTTGGAAAATATACATTAGTTTAAAAAGGTTAAGTTTATATTTTATTTTATTACTGTCTGCTCTCTGCCAGAATGCAATGCAAGCAACGCCATCAGCCCTGCTGTGCTCTATTTAGCTTAGAAATCATTATTTTATTGTCTACTATTTTCGTTAATGCGTGGTGGTGTTTAATTGTACAAAAACTATGATTTTATTATTATAAAACTTTATCTGTTATTCTATTCATTATTCAGTATTTACATACACGGAATATTATTGTGCATCAGATTAATATTTTATATCAATGCACCTAGGTATAATATATTTTATTAACGCATGGTTTTGTGTGCAAAACACATGTGTGTTATTATAATGGGTGTGCGCGTAATGGTTTTCCTTTGAGATAAAGTTTAAAAATAAATAAATTAATTAAAATAAAATACATTCCTATTTTTGATCATTATAATAAATACGAACGAGTTGCGGCTGTGACATGATTTGTATAATGAATTCAACATTAGCTACCTATGAATCGTTGCATGTTTTGCGCTTACATGATATTGTACTTCGATCACGAAGTTTTTTTTGTTTAACACTAAACACTGCAATTAGTATAAAACATTATAAAATAACACTTCTCACTCATATCAGTCGCTATTCAATAGCCATTTGACGGTAAGCACGAATGAGTTCACCACGTCCAAATCAATGACGAACTTCATGGAAATATTATTTTTCTTGTACGCACTAGAGAAATCGACAATAAGTTCATAGGTGTACGTCGGGTCGGCAGAGAAATCGTGCCCTCTAGACGCGTTTTAACGACCTATTTGACCCAGTGGTAACCCGAGTAACCCGTGCTGAAAGTGCTGTATAATATGCTCCTTTATCAGCAGTCAGCACGACTTCAGTTGCGTTGTTTTCGTATATCGGGTTGGTGATATATAGGAATATTGCTTCTTACCAGTCCCCACTCCCCACCCCACCTGTTCGATTACCTATGAATCTGGTCTACCATAATAATATATTATAAGGGCCCAACATGGCGGGAAATCAGAAAAAGTTGAATGATCTATAATAATTTATAATATATATATTATTACTATAATAATCTATAATAGACCAGTGAATATTCAATAACCATTTGAAAAAATACCAATTTAAAATTTGTTAATAAATTATTATGTTAATTATTAAGGTTCATCTCGTTTAAAAACTATGTATTTAAAAAAGCGGGTAAGTGGATGTCGCTCTGCTATACAGTAGGTTATAAGTGGGTCAATGTATGATGGATTGCATTCAACTTGAATTCAATGATAATATAATATCATTGTATAAGAAAAACGATTCTGAGCGGAGACGGTTTGTCAGTCTGGATTTCTATATAAATATTGTAATTATTTATTATAGCCTGTAAGTTGAATTAATATTATAATATTATAATTTTTTATTGCCATAGTGATAAACAAAGTGTTAGAAATTAAAATCCCATTTTTAGCGGTTTTTTGTAATTTGTTGATAGTCTTTGCCATGACATTAAATAACTACTGAAAAAATCGAAAAATGACCTCTTTAAAGTACCACCTTGATCCAATTTACTAAAAGATATTGTACTATATGTTGAAATCAAAGCACTACTTCTGGTAGGAATTTTGTACACGGGATAAAAAAAATGATATTGTAAAACCATTATATATCAGAATCTAAAATAATCTAATATTTTTAAACTCTCTCGTAGCACTAGGTGTCCTTAAGGATTCTTTACGCAGTCCTTGTCAGGAAAGTAGGGACTCCCTATGGATTCCCATGACTGTCCCCACAATCATTGAATACTTGCCACAAGGATACCAATTCGGAAGTCATCCGTGGGATAGCTGTAGGACTCCTACAAAGGATGCACAAAGGAATCCTTTAAAAGAAAATTTGAACCATTTAAAAGTTGACATTTTTTCACGCTATACTAAGTGCACCAGATCAGCTAGTACATTATATATTGTGATACGTAAATACTTAATATTAATGTCCAATTAATTGTCCTTTCAGAGAGTACTTTAAGAACTTGAAGGGGACTCCTATTCTGCCCTGCTAACAAG
>NC_042495.1:58562883-58584789 GCF_005508785.2 Acyrthosiphon pisum
ATTTTAGTTTAACTTAATGTTTCAGTAGAAGGCCTGCTTGCAGAGTGCACATAACATAAAAATTAAGAATCATAGGAATGGATTTACTGCATTTTGTACATATAATGTGGGTTATTTCCTAAGTAAAAAATGCAGTAACTCCTATAATATGTTTAATAGTGGTAAAAAACATACAAAAAAATGAATGAAGTACAAAAAAAATATATCAACAAATAACTTGAACATCTATTAAAAATGATTTATAGAATCATTAAAAAAGTTATAACTTCTGGGTCAAAAATTAAAAAAACCTTTAAACACAATTTCCCAACATTTCACTTTTTGGAGTTACTGCAATTCTTGGTAGCAGGGCAGTATTGGTGTCCTATTACCATTGATGAGGGAGTCCTTAGTGGGATATCAATAGGACTCTATTTGACTCCTGGTTATGTGTTATTTGTTAGATTTTCTGTAGTCTAGACACGGACATGCATGGGACTAAAGAGGACTCCTTGCAGTATCCTTTTTATTACCTGTTTTGGAGTCCTGAAACGGACACTACTTTACTCTCCGGTAGGATTCCTGGTGCTACTAGGGCTATCGCAATGCGTGGAATTTGGAAAAATTACGACTTACCTACGACCTACAGTGGTGTATCCACGGGGGGATATGGGCTATGGGGGTCATACCTCCCTCACCCGGAGACCAAATGTTGTACACAATATAACATTAATATAATAATAATAAAATAATATATGTATACTGAATATTGTGTGTTCAAAAATGTATATCCCCCTCCTCCTTGAAAAAATCATAGATACGCTACTGACGACCTACTTACGTATAAGAGTAAATAGCTATTATTGGTACTAAATAGCATTATGTTTAGATTAATAATATAAGTATGATTAAGTCATATACAACGATAGGTTTGCTTTTAAAGTTTTGTACATCGTACTCGATCAAAACGTCATGCTAAAGCTAAAAAAAAAAAAAAAAATAAATGTGAAATATTCAAGTTCGTCGCTTCATGCTTGTATAGATAATGTAGAGAGAAGAGACAATACCATTTCGTATAATGAAATCTATGGAAATGTGATATATAAAAATAATAATATCATTATTATTATTTATCAATTTTTCTTAGAACTCGTCTCGCTGCGTATAATATATGCATATTATGCTTTATGCATAATATTATACTCAATTCTTATTGAAAATAAGATGAAAATATTTAATTCGATTATAAATAAAAACTCCACACTAAATCGTAAAAATGTAAAATTATTCAACATTTTTATTCATTTTTTTTTTTATAAAAATCTTAATATGTAACTGTAACTTGCAACTTACAGTGTTATTATATGTATACTGTATAGTATATACAGTCTTACATGTATAATTTTTAACTGTATATCTACATATACGTAATTATAATATAATATATGTTCAATGTTCTAACTAGTTTATTTTTCACCCAGTGTAGTTGGTGCAATCATTCATATATTATATATATGTATACATATCCACTTATATTTAATATTTTTCAGGCTTTTCACTTATGTCATTACAATGGATTCAAAGAAACATTTGTTTGTCCACAAGGAACCAGATATGATCCATCTGTACAGGAATGTAGATTTTGGTATACGACACACTGTTTAAATGCACGAAGTCCATTAAATTAGGTCAATGTTATGTTAATAATAACTATTAATATTTTTGCCAAAGTAGATTTTGAAATTTGGTTTCCATTCCCAAATAAATCATGTATTAGGTATATAATAATATTTATAAGATAAAATAATAGAAAAATAAATATTATTAGAATTAAAATAAATATGCCGACCATCAGATGACATACATATTTTTTCAAACAATAATAATTTAACTACTTATTTAAGTTTTTATTTTCTTGTACTCAATAAAAATAAAAATAAAAATATTTTTATTGACTGAAGATTTTGATTTTTAGTTTGAAAACTTGTTAACATAATTATTTTATGTGTTGTTACTGTCCTCTTAGAGTGTATTTTCAGTGAGCGGCTTCTCTAGTTCAAGTTTTTTTTTATGTTGAATCAATCTGTACTTATCACTTGGCGCTATTATTGTACCTAATTTGTATATATTATCTAAATAAATTAACATTTTTTTAAAAAAATTGTGCTATGTGATAAATCAAAATAAATTTTTTTAAACATGGGGTGTGTATTTAAATTTATACTAAAACGATATATTTTTGAAGATTATTAATTTATATTTTTTCTTTAATTTATTGTATTAATTTTTTCCCAAATATTTTTGATGGGAAATTCTCATCATAATTCTGTACAATATATTATACAGTATATAATATATATTATATTAATCAAAACTATTTAAAATGTTATACTCATACGTGCATAGGACACAACCATTGTACGAAAAGTACTTTAGGTCATTTATAAGTTACAACGTAAAAAACGCGAAATATTTACTAAAAATCTATTATAATAGTAATGAAATAATTATTTTATATGTATTTAAAAAAGTAATTGGGTTAAAAATATAAATCCAGCTATGGTGTATAATAAATAATAATTTGTATGCTTTATTTATTGGTTGATATTTTTAACAGGAACTTTAATTAACATAATATAGGCCGCGTCTTGTGCACCGCATACTACTATCATGCTAGTACATAAGAAATACATGGGCGACAGTTTACGCAACGGTCAACAGCATTGAGGTGAAACGTTCTGAACGACCGTCCGTGAAATAATAATGTACCTACTAGTAGATTACGCCGCGTCGACCCCGTCGCGTAGACCAATGTTTCTCAACCTGGGGGTCGCCGACTAACTATTTAGGGTCACGTATGAATTAAAATTTTACGTTTAATACGTTTCTTTTTAATTATAAATAATTATAATATTATATGTACTTTATGTTGTGTACAATGTACGCAGTACTTTTAGTATTGAATATTAATAATAATCTATATTCTATGCGAGTATATGAAAAAAAAACATATGTAAGGGGGTCACTAAAAAAATTGAAATTCAAAAAGGGGGTCGCCACAGTAAAAAGGTTGAAAAACACTGGCGTAGAAAATGGGCGTGGTTCGGCCTGCCGCGACGGCGGTTATACGGTGCACAACGCCATCTGTTGAGCGTTATATGTTTTTCACTTTTACCAGAACAGCCTCTTATAAAGTAAAAACTACATTTTTCTTAGACTAACTACCTCCTATATATCTCACGAACATTTTTTGATGTGAAAACATCTTATGTGGTGTTCAGACTTTTCTTCTTGGGCAGTGAAAATTTTCAAGCGTTATTTGTGCGTTATCCTTTTCGCGTAACGGTATCGCTGCTGATGTGCTGATTGGTGGAGACTCGGTGCGACGCAACGATAGGCCGACTTGTGCTCAGGGGGCGTGGCTTCATTACGATCGCAAAAATCACTGACAAATCTTTTGCCACCAACAGTCTAATTTGGACGTCAGACTAGCCGTTGAGATTTTCTATGGAGGTAATATTTTCGGACTTGTGACTTTTTTCCAAATTTTTCGATAAAACACCGATAATTCTTTTGCCAAAACAGTCTAATTCGGACGTCAGACTGGGCGTCAACCTTCTCACGGAATAGCTGACACTTTTGCTGTGAACAAAGTTATACTCTATTAAGAATAAGAACAGACTTGCGTGGCGACTAGTTTTCGTTTCGCGACGGTCGAACGTCGTACCCACTACGGCGGTACGTCATGCGCTACCACGGAATAAAGCCACGCCCATGCGCATAACTCGGCCGCCTGGGTCGTTTCTAAACTTGAATAGAGTCAAAATATCAACACTATACCTATCTTATACCTATAAAATAACTTTTTGATGTGAAAACATCTTATAGGACGTTCAGACTTTTCTGCTTGGGCAGTGAAATTTTTATTCGAGTTCTTCGAGCGTTATCCTTTTCGCGTATCACTAGCGCTTCTGACGTGCTGATTGGTGGAGACTAGGTGCGACGCAACGATAGGCCAACTTGTGCTCAGGGGGCGTGGCTTCATTACGATCACGAACATCGAACATGGTGCCGGTGATTGCGTCACATTAGTTCATCGGTGACAACTAACGTGAACAGTTAACTTAAAATGTATTGTTAACATACAATATTACTATTTGATCACAATATCATATGCACAGGCGTCAGGCGCGCAACTACGAACACGTCATACATCGTCCGTTATTGTCGCACGTTGGTAGTGCACGAGGGCGCTTTCCGTTGATAAACTAACACTAGGTATTCGCAACGTGTTTACGCATCTCATGAACACTATAAACAATAAACATGGTCCAGGGCTTGAAACCAGGGCTTTGCACCCGAACGTAACCAGAAACCCGAAACCCGAATTAACCCAAATAAATAGCATAACCCAAAACCCGTATATACGAAATCCATTGAAAAAATTAACACCCAAAAAACACCCGAAATACCCCGAAACCCGAATTTCCATTTGGGTTTACCGGAAACCCGAATTATTGAAAATTAAGTAGCATATCAATTTGTATGCATTTTTTGCAACTAACGTGACTAAGAAAATAAGAAGATAGTAGTGTAAGTTTGTAATGGATAACTCAATTTTTTTTTGTAACTAACAATAATTAATTAAAAATTAAAAAATACCTTGATGCTTTTGTTGTGATTGAATGATTGTTTTATTTTATTTCACAATATTCAATAATAGAGAATAGTAATTGTGTTGTAAAACATTCTTAATCAAAAATAAATATAACAAAAATATGCTTAGTTAATAATTAAAATAATATGTAATAAGCTAGAACATTCTTCTGTTGAAAAAGAACTGAGTAAGTACTAAGTAATAAGTAATAAACTAATAACTAATAAGTATTAATATTTAATTTGTATTTTTTAATATTTTTTAATATTTTTATTATGTTTACCTACTTTAAATATAAAATCAGATTACTATATCAAATTTGGCATTGAAAATCTCATCTTAATGGATATACAACATTGGGTTTTTATTTTAACACCCAAATTAACTATAATTAACCGGAATAAATTTTCATTTAACCGTAACCAGAAAAAGTGTATTAACCCGTAACACCCGAAACCCGAAACCCGAAAAAATGATTCCAGTGCAAAGTCCTGCTTGAAACCCGTTATCAAAATTGGTTGGTTACCGCTAGGAAATTCTATAGCGGTAAACCCTTGGAAACTTTGATAACAGAGAAATTCGAAATGTCTGTTTGATAAGCAATAAAGTAAACATTTCAAACGCCATGACCCAGCGTTTTATTTGTTCAGTAGTTCAGTTCCAATAACCAATATCTACCGTGGTTGAATTTGTTTATACTTTTTGTATAGTGTGAAAACATCTTATAGGGCTTTCAGATCTTTCCACTTGGCAGTGGAGAGTATTATCTTTTTCGTGCCAAGTGAATTTTCTATGGAGGTAATATTTTCGGACTTGTGACTTTTTTCCAAATTTTCGAAAAACACCGAAAATATTTTTGCCACTAACAGTCTAATTAGATGTTGTTTTTAATTAAATTTTTTCGTAACTTTTATATAATATATGCGTCATAATAAAATTATATTTCTAAGCTCATATTTATGTTTTCACATCTTCTGAGGGTTGCTTGAGACACACAAGGTTTTTTTTTGTTTATTAACTGCATCATCTTTCTCTAAATCTGCGAGTTGGTTGAGAATGCGCTTTCGGCCATAATTTATTGTTGTGCGTTTTTATATTAAATGAATGGTGCGAGACATTATGACGGAGACAAATTACAATGACAAATAAGTATATAATAATTAAATCTAAAATAATTTGAAAATTAGAATACCTTTATATAGCTTTGTATACCTTAGTAAAGCACCTTTATTGCACGTAACAATAATTTGTTTCTTATCACAAGAAATAATAATTTTTTTGTAATTTTATTCTTAGTTTCCAAATATTAAGGATTTATCGTTGTAATACGTTAAAAAATTGTAATTAGTTTGGTTAGAATGTAGAAATATAAATCGAAAATATTTGAGAATCGTCAGAAATAACAAGTACTCTGAAAGTTTTAATTTATTTTCATAATCATTATCACATAATTATCTCAACCAGTTGGAGAAACAATATGACTTTTATAAAATACCCACGTTGCCATACTTATGTCAAAAGTTCGGAGACCACATATTTGGGATAAAATCAATTTCGTTTTTTATTTTCAATGTTTTTTTGTTTGCACGTTAATGCATATAAAAAAGTATGTGGTACCTATATCTTTTATTTTGAAAACCCTGGTTATAGTCTAATTAATACTAAGTGTGAAATATATGTATAATTAACGTGGGTAGGTACTAGGTAACTAGTGTTTACTTTTGCATGGGATTTTTTAAAATATGATAAGTTTCACAGTTTATCAATAATTTTATTTTTATTTATTACTGACTACTGTCAAAAATAATAATAGGTATCAACTAACTTAATAACATGTTTTCGGATTTTTAAATTTTATTTTTATTTCAAACACATCTTTCAACAATAATAAAATATGCAATATCCACGACAACCTAAAACAACTTATGTGAGCTCTTTGTGAACTTCTAACTTTCTAACGTGTTTAAGTGCTTATATACCGTAAACACAACTCTGCAGTTTGTTTTCAAAAGTGCTAAGTAACAAATATTACGAAACAACTTGACCGTTTATTAATGGTTAAGTAAATAAACGCTGTTGTTGTTGTTTAGTTGTCGTGTTATGTAATTCGTCATAATTCAAAAGAGTTCATAATTCCTTGCCAATGTTTAATTAATATTTGTTGAATATTACAACAAAATAATTATATTCATTACTAAAAAAAACAATGTTTATTTTTTCGTATATATGTATATCAAAATTCAAAAATGCCTATAAAAAAATTATGCTCACATATTTTTGATATTTTTAAATTACAAGAAGTACAATTTATGAGTAACCTTGTGTTATATTTTCAAGATTTTTAATCGAGAAATAACAATTGAATCAACATAAATTGAAAAAAGGTGGACAGGTTACCTCTCTGCTGTACAGTATTTGTCGAGAATGTCGTTGTGATGGATGTATTATATTTGAATTCAATGATGAACCATTGCATACTAAAAATGATTCTAAGCGGAGATGGAGACGTTGTGTCATCCTAACATAGGTATATGTATAAATAATCATATTCAATATTTTAAAAAAATAATTAATAAAAATAGAAAATATCTTATGACTATAAATTTAATAGCATAATTTTCCGGTTAACTTTTGTTTGTTATGGGTAGAAAAACTTCTGTGAAATATTCAATTAACATTTTTCATCTGAGCTATGAAAAGAAAAACTTTTATGAATTTCCAACTGAAAAATAATTTACAGCATTTTAAAATGTTTTTATTTCCATAAATAGCTAAAAACATAAAAATAGTTTGAACATTTTACTATTCATGAAAAATGATTATTTTAACATTTGGTGAAAATGTGTGTGTCTACAGTTATTCCTTTTTGAATTACAAGAAATTACCAAAAATCGATAGATGAAAATTCGTTAATTCACCGGTGAAAATCTAAATCATAAAAATTTTTATTTCAAACTCTTATAAAAAAATTATGTTGTTATCCAGTAGAATTATTATTTTTATTACATATAGAAAAATGTATGAGAAATCTTTTATTAACTTTTCTAATGTTAGATATAAAAAGAAAAATGTTAATAAATTTCCAACTGAAAAATTGTTTGAAATTTTCAAAATGTTGTTAAAATTTGAAATTAAAATTCATTTAAAAAATAATCGTGCCCAATGTATTTAAATAATTTTGAATTCACATTAATGAAACTTATAAGGAACCTTAGAATTCAATTTTAAAGCTTTTTTACGAAGTGAAAACAATTTTATCAAAAATAATTTTGAAAACATCTTGGACGACTAATTCTATTAATTTGATAGTTCTTATGTCAAAGTGTGGTTAATTAGACCTATCTACTATATCTACTATATTAAACGTTAAACAGAAAACAATAAAATTAAAATATCGTTTAAAAATATAAAAGCGATAAACGGAAATAATCATATAAATAGTACAATAACGAGAAAAACTAAAAATGTATCAGGTTCAAATGTACAATAACGATAAACATTAAAATTGTATAACGTTTAAATAACAGAAAACTTAAAAACGATATATTTATTCTAAATTTAGTCCTGGTACAAATTACTATTTTTTCACTTTTTTTTGTTTTTTTGGCTCTTTCTAAAACTACTGGGAATTTTCAATTTTCACTATTTAAAAGTACTAAATAGATTCAATTTTCTATAAGAAAGATTATGATGTCAATAGTCAGGGCGTTTTTACTACCCCAATTGTTGTTGACCGACAGAAAAAAACACTCATCATTGTAAATACAATACAATGCTCTGCTATTTGAATCTAAAAAGTGAAATCCTAATTTGTATGTAATGTTCTTAATATTGTGGTGATCTCCAAAATTGTATAAAACAATATTACAATATTGAATCGCATTCACAATATAAAAAAGAAAAAAATTATGAAACAACGTAAATACTTACTAAGTAGGTATTTTTAATTTGATGAATTTAAAATTTTAAAAATACTCATCGACTGTCTATTGATGATTAAAATAAGTTATTGTATTAAATGTTGAAATTTAATTTTTATGACTATAAATGATAATAATATTGATTATTATCATTTAATGATTATGAATAATATTATTTATTATCATTTAATAATGATGAATAATATTATTTATTTTACTCAGACTGGTACGAAATGTATTTATCAAATTTATCAGTACAGATTATAATAATAATATAAATATATACGATGTACGATAGAACGTATATACTATAGTGTAGAATATACGTACTCATAAGTCATATTATATTTTTTCTAGAACTATACGAATTTATCAATAACTCCATCGATACGATCCTAATAAAAAAAAAATCTCAATTGTTTTATACAAGTACCTTCTAAGTAGGTAGTATACAACAACAGTCAATAGTTATCAGTCTATACATCTACAATGTATTATTATAGTTATTACATTGAATAAACTTGGCTTTCTTTCTATACATAATGTACTAGGCAATTACAAACCATAATACCAACTATTTTCAACCAATAATTTATTAGTTTTAGAATTTAATTAGTTTATTTTTAGTACAAACAATCATTTATTGTAAACGACGAATTATTGTTGATTTTCATGGAATAGACTTAATTTTGTTATTATTTTTATTATCATTATTACCTATTGAACATAAATATCATAAATCTCATAATTTATTTACAATCAAAAATCAACAAAATTAACATTATGTACCAAAAATTATATTATTTTTAACGAACATATAAACATCTTAATATCGGGTTTAAAAGAATCTCGTAAGAATATGAGCTGTAGAGAATAAAAATAAAATGTTGAAGAATATACCTTTAAATCCCTAAGTAGGTATAAGAAAACAAATAGTGAATTTCAAACTATACCTTGTTTACAAACATTATTATTGTATATTAATTCAGGGTTGGGATTTTATAGCATTTGCATATTCCTTATGAGATGCTTACAAAATAGCAGAGTAAGCTAAAAATATGTTTCGTGATACAGAGAACTCAATTTAAAAATTTTATTTTGCCTTTTTTTGCATATTTTTCGATTTTTTAGTTTTTAGTGCTTTTTTGGAATTTTTTGCATTTTTACCCTTTGAATCAGAATCGGTCATATCTTATGAAATTATATTTTACTAAACGTGTTTTCAGATTTTTGTCAATTGAATTATTACAATAATTTCGTATTAGGTATTTGGTTCTAATTTTTGTTATCTGCCGATTTTGTTGGATTTTTTTTGTCGATTTCTACTGCGATTATCAATCGCTGATTATCAACGAGCAAGCGTTGAATGCGTTGTATAGTCAATTCATTTGAATTCTGATCAGAGTGACTAAATTATTTCAAATCTTAAGTAACTACCTGTAATAATTTCTAAGTGATTAAAAAATTATTAATTAATAAATTTCCATTTTTAGTGCATAATTATTAATTAGTGATATTTAATGTAATATAGCGGATATTTATGCAATTTTCATATTATAAAACCCCAACGTTGTATATTATATTATAATATAATAGGTTATAAGACATAACCCAATAAGTAATAAGTAATAACATAAGTACACGTATGTCGTATATAATAATGGAAAGATCGATATTCTAACATTAGCTTATTTTCTGTAAAATATACCATATTTTACTTGTTATTATCTTCGGTACAATACATAAAAAAAAACAACATTCGACTTACAAAAACAAAGATAAAATATAATGATTTATTGTAATATAATGTTACAATAATTATTTTATATTTACAAAATACAATGTACACACACACACACGATGTGATGTAATTACTTAATGTTATACAGTATTTAAAATAAAAAAGTACATGTTACTATATGTTACTATAGTTAAAAATATAATCCGGAGGAAAAAATATAAACGTTTAACGAATATAACGTTTGATTTGGGAAAAATATGTGATAAAATGTATAGTTAATTTAACGCATTATCATATACTAGTATTAAATAATTATAATATTAATCATGTTCATTAATGATGCCCAGTCAAGGCGTGGGCAAAAGTCCTGCATTTTTGAGAATGAGAAAGATTTTCTCTCTCGGGATCTTTTCCGTTTCCCTGTTTACAGCGTGTTGCTCGCCAGGACCGAACCAACTGTTCTGGGCCAAATTTTCTGCTATCTTAGGGTTTTTGTAAAACGAATTTTGCATGTGTGGAGGCAGCAAAGCCTCCCTCTGGAACGCGGCCACCACAATTGGATTGGTTGGCTTGCCGATAGAGTTGATCTGTAAGAAATCAAAACATTTTAGGTTTTTAAAGTTCATCTATTATTATAAGTAGGTACTTATTATTTTATTAAAGACCATAATAAACAATTTTATTATACTGTCCAATATAGCGTTCATACCAGGTTTATACCAGATATTATAAGTATCACCAATATCGGTTTATAGTAAACATATAAGAAGAGGATACCCTAACCTAACGCAGTGTAATCTATGTGTTAAACAGAGAAACAATTTTTACTGATTCGCACTCTAAGCCATCAAGCATTACGTTACACTAATTATATAAAGGGCATCACTACATCTGTTAACACAAAAATATAATAAAATTAAAAAGGTTCGTTTCCTGTTTCATCTGAAAAAAAATGTTATGATCTCAATACCCTCTAGGTTAAGTTTACAAATGATTTTAAGCAATGAATGGAGCAATTTGTTATGTGACAAATAACACAAGCGTTCACTTGAGTACACAAGACCCAAGTTCCCCACCTCAGAAACTTATATTTATACAGTTTTCACTGTTTCGTGTTTCAGTCCAATGGTCATAATAATTTTTTTATATCGTATAACAATTTATATTATTTAAATCAATATATTTCATATTTTATGATTATTTCGTTGTATAAAAGTATATGTTTTAATTAGCCAGATTACAGACAGTCAGAACTAAGTGTAAGACACTTACTAGTTACTACTAGGTTTTAACTATAGTCCTTCTTGGGTAGTATATTATCTTGTTGAGGTGATAAGAATATTTAAAAAATTTATACATGTACGATGGAAAATTGTTTGCTTCCCCACTAAGGAATTAACGCGCTCGCCAAGAAATAATGAGTAGGTATTAGGTACATATAAAGTGAAATTCAGGCACGTTTTATTATGAAGAATAGAAAATTATACCCATTGATTACTAATTCTACTTTACTTATTATTTTAGAAGGAGATATTATATCGTTATCAGTTTGATAGTCTGGTATTTTACATTTATACATTATACATTTAATTACTGTTATAACTTTCGGTTAAAAGTTATTTAAAATAATAATAGTATGTATTATTGTATTGCGTCGATTTATTCATGTAAGTTGTGTGTTCCTACAGCTGAATATACCATATGTAGATTTTTATTAATTCCATCAATTCGTGTCACACAAAGGCTAGAATGTGTTAAATATATAATTTGCGTCAAAAACGACGCCAAAAAAAATGAGTTAGGTATACATTGTAATCTGCGTCACGTCCAAAAATCAATACCATGGTCGTTATTGCAAAAATGAACTATATACTATGTAATTTGCGTCACACATTATTTTTAAGTTACTTCTATTGTATTATACAAGTCAGTATATATAACAATTTATTTGTTTATAGGTGATGCAATATGTAAATGTACCTATTATTTTAGTGAAATACGAATTGGTCTAAATTACCATTTTAGAAGGTAAGAAATGGCGAAAAAAATATGTTATCAGTTATAACCTAGCAGTATGTTCAGAGCATTTTTTTCACTGAACAGTTCATTAATTGTGATTTTTATTTAATGATTATTAATTTATTATACAAATATTAAAATTAAATTTTTTAATTTCCTTCATTTTAGTCCAAGGAGTCTAGTATGCATATTAACGTATTTTCGCAGTTAACCTCTGACACGGCCATCATTATTCAAGCATACCTATATTATAATATAATGTTCAAGTAACCATGAACTAAATATTAAATAGGTGAACAGTTAATATAAATAGAAATCTTACTTTATTTTAACTCTATATTGTATTATTATTAAAAATTACTCGGTATTGTCTGACAAATCTTTGATTATAAAAGTTTTATTTTTTATTAGTAAGTAGTAAGTACCTATAAAAAAATCGATTATAGATTTAAAATCACAAAACAGTAAATACAAAATGTATTCAGTAAAGTTTTCTAAGTACTTGTGTTATTACTTAATATTATTTAAAACAATTATTATGTTTCATTTTTACTAAGGGGCCTGCACGTGACCTGTTTTTTTGTTCAAAAACATGTCTTACAGGAAAAACTCTCACGCCTCGTAGAGTGATCCGATTTCGATAATTTTTTTTTTTTTTGAAAGAGAAACACTTATAACAGCGCGTCATTTGACTTGGATTTTCAAAATTCTAAACCATATAATACGATTTTGAATGGGTATTACAAATTTTCAAAAGATTTCATTATTTGTATTATGTTTGTTTTAATTGCAAGGAAATTAAAATTGAAGTCCAACGAGCCCTGTAGAAAATTCTCCTCTTTATAACGAAAAAAAAAAATCAAATCAGACCAGTCTACGTGAGAGTTTTTCCTGTAAAGCGTGTTTTGAGTAAAAAATCATGCATTTTATTTTTGGTCGGCGGTGTCGTTGAAATGTGTGCACATTCAATGCATGCGTATAGATAGCCCGGTACCCGCATACAATCACACTCACACTAATCATCATTGACGACTAACCCAAATGCCATGGGCGGCGGCATCGAATTGCATATTGCCTAAATATTGCCCCTTATTAAAGATACACGAGCCTTAACAATATTTATGAAAAAATAAAATACTCAATTAAAACTAAAGGTAGTTTAGCAATATTATGAAGAAATTGAGTTATATTTTTCGTTCTATTTTCACAATGATAATATTTATGTTTAATATAAATGTATATTATATTATGTTAATTTAAATAAAAGAAATTCAATGGGGCACTTAACCAATCATTCAACATTTTTATCCGTAAGTATATTGATAAATACAAGTTTCTGTGATTAGTACGTGTACCATGTTATAATATCATTGAATATTGATAAACGTTGCGTTACGTCAATACTTGTATTCATTACGCCTTCAGTAGTCTTTTAATAGTATATTATTATCTAATTTGTATAAGTATTTGTATATATTGTCAAAATAAATTCTAATAAAATCTTTCTTTTTTCGTTAATTGCTCTTTAAATCTTTTTCGTATTGTAACGAAACGGAACGCGTTTCAAAAACCGTAAAAGTAATTTATGCTGTTAATTAACTATTGTTTAATATAAATACTCTATACTTAATATAAGTAATGGACATCGATACGTTAATACGACGGATGTGTTTCTATATTTCAAGATGTACGAGTTTCCTCAGTAGGGCCCAGTATTCATAAGTACCTATATATGAATAATACAATTTAAATAAATACGACACGCGTGTTAGTATTATAAGAATTGATCTAGTCACATTATAGGTGAGATAGTTATTGCATGGACTTACTGAAGGATTTATGGCGTTGTTTTGTGGTGGTGCTACGAAACCCTGCTGTTGGATGGGCGGCACTAGAGATAACGGCAATTGCTGAGGGCGTGCCGACGTGAACGCCGTGATTGTAAACGCCGAGAAAAGAAGTTTGATATACATGTTACGATGTATGGTTTTTGAGCGTCTGCGAATCAGAAAAATATACATAAAAACGTGGAGTAGGTATAGGTATAGGTAGGTACATTCAATCATAATATTAAGTCGTTTTCGTTCAAGCACCACGCCACGGTCGCGGCTACCGGACGTCAATATTTATTATGAGGGGTTTATCGTTCCGTGGGCTATTCTATAGTCGGAAATCCCCCGGCGCACTTCCTGTGACTAAGAAGTGAGTGAGTGAGGGTCTACCGGAACTCTGGGCGGCAGGAGTCTATAGAGGTGACCTTTCCAACAGCATCCGGTGTGCAGTATGTGTGTGCAGTACTCTTGACTGTAGCAGATAATATGTACCTATGACAATATCCTAAGAGGCTGATCGTTGAACGAAAAAATAACATATAAACGGTTAAACCCCAACAAAGGGAAACTGCCATCAAAAGAAAAACACTGGCCTCGTGTATTCGTATTTTTTCGCTCCCGCAATAAGTTAATAACATAAAAACAGCGGTGCAGTACAAATAATTGTTTATTACGTTTATTAATAGGTAGGTTACCTACTCGTTGTTAAAAAACGCTTGTACGTCGATGACAAATATTTAGAGAATATGTTGAATTCCAGAAATGTGTGTAATTTACAATTTTTATTTTTTATTTTAAATAGGTACGAACATAGTTTGTTAACTATAAAAGTTTGTGAATCATTTTTTGATTAAATTTATATATATATATATATATATATATATATATCATTAGTTTGACTATTTATATTATTAATCTTAATTAATAATATAAATAATATCAATATATTATTTAATTGATCACAGCTTAATAAAATATAATATATTATAAGTATCAAAAGATTGTTGTCATGAAATTTCTATTGGAAATTACCGGTAGCCTGCCAAATAAACTGCAAAGTCGTGTTTTGGTTTAATTTCAATACCGCATAGTTTCCGGCCAGGTCTTTGGTGGCCGTTTGCGTATCTTATTCTCTGTGTACAGCAAATACTCGAAATTCGTTTACCCTGCGCATTTTCCCTCCATAGAGGAGTGCACTGTGCACCGCTAAACATGTTTCGGTCGTTATTTTTGTTATTTGTTTGGTTTTTCTTTGCAAAAGTTGAACACCTGAATAATTACCATATCCAAAAAAATATGAAACTGTTTTAAATCTATATCGAAAACTTATTGAAAAAGATAAGCGTTCGTCTGAAAACAGAACCACCGTTAAAACTTAAATATCTGCATTAGACTTAGTTGTTAGTCCGCGTATATTATATAAGTTGTAATGTTGTATTGTTCCGTCATCATCTTTGATGTCGTAATATACCGCCGTGGTATATTATGCGATGAATATTTTCAAATTGACAAATAACAGCTCTTGTGTTGCAGCGTTTGAATGGTTGCAATATATGATGATAGGGACTTGAAAGGGTCGCACATTTTCATTTATACTTGACACACATACACCGTGTGTTTTCAAAACACGTCACCAGTTAGTTGATAATGTAGAAACTAAGCGAGAAAAATCAATGTTTTTTTTATAAATGACTACGTATGAGTGGAAAACTAGAAATTACTCAAACATAAAATAAAAATTATTGTTTTATAAAAACTTGGATTATCGTGTGGTGCGCCTATTAGTACAGTAATACAATTATCTATTTGTCCTCATCATGAATCGTATTTTATATGGCTCGCGATTTAGATCCATATATCTACCTATTATTAAAAAAAAAAAAGATTTTTTTTAAAAACCTGCTCGATTTTGCGCACAGTTTGTGGCCGTTATGATTGTGTTGAGTATTATTAAATATTGTTTACTTTTATGTTAAACACATTTTTCTTGGTGTGTCGTAAGTTGCTTGTTTAGAAAGACAAGGATAACAATATTTGGCTGTAATATTGTATACCGATATAAATCACTAGCCATAGCCCATAGTGCTATCAATATAGATCGCAACTAACATCGCATGATAAACATTCGCTCAAAATCTGGGCGCTGAACGTTTGGTCACATTGACCCAAAAGCCAACACGTTTGGGTACAAATAGACACAACGTTTGAACACATAAAATAAAAGGTATTTTTCTAATTTTTCCGGGTAAAACAGAGAACGTTTGGCTACACAATACACATATTATACAAGACACGTTTGGGTACACTTCATAAACACGTGATCTACAATAGTGGTATATATATATATATATACTTTATCTCCAAACCAATTAAATATACTGATATTATTTTGATTATTCTATGATTACTATCGTAGTATACGCGACTACGAATTTATACGTAATACATGTACTTGTTATCGACTAATAATTAATATAGATAAGTAAATAAATAAAACAAGATTTTAATAGAATTTTTGTAATAAATGACCAAATATTTTAACTTAATATGACAAAATTAAAAAATTAAAATATTAATAATAAAAAATAAAGTAATAAACATTTTTGGGAGACTATTAAGAGCCATCCTCCTCGAGGGGTCTCCTGGGTAACGCTAATAATCTCTAAAAAATAAAATGTAAAAGTATAAAAGTAAAAATATGCACCTAAACGTTGGTACCCAAACGTAGTATTATTATAAAAATATTATGTTACTCAAACGTTGTATTGATTTTTGGGGCCTGAATAAAAAGTGTACCTAAACGTGTGTTCTAAATCGTTCTACCGAATCTCATGTAAAAATATAATTTTGTGCCCAAACGTGTTACGGCCCAAAATCTGAATTATATTTAAAGTTTTAAATTAATTTTATTTTAATTTTGTATTATAACGAATAACAAATAATTGACGTAAATTGCATTCTAATTGCATTGACCTGATTATTATGCAGTTCCTATGGAGTTTAAATAATTGTTGACTTCTGTAGTGGAAAACGTATAATATCAACCATACCATACTCAGTGCTCACTTTTAATATTTATATAGGGGTGTCATATTTCTAGTATCTATAGCAGTAAAAAGCTAAGTCCACCTCTGATGATGGTATATAAATTGATGTATGAATAATTCATTGCGCTTTTTGTAGCGTACCTACATTATTATTTACAAATTATAATGGCTTATGATGATCATTCATTATTTAGTAAACAAATGTAAAAAATGTTTTTCTGATTGAATTGAACCAAAAAAGAAAGTAGTTATAATTACTCATAAAGACATGCATCGATTCATTTTAAGCTTCCTGTTAGACAACTGGTTTTTTAGCCGCATATACTAAGATGTAGATTTTTCTATTCAAAAAGAATGATTACCCGTGGGCATATTTCAGCAATTACATGTATTTTTACGTCATCGTAAAAAACAGTATAGTTTTATAAAAGAATGCTGAATACAGTGAGAAATAGTTTAAGTCACTCGAAGTTAAATTGGATAATACATTTTAAGACTTAGTGTTTTTATTCCAATTCAGTTTGTTAAAAACAAAACAAATAAAATGTTATTTTTTTGTAAAAATTGTAATGCAAATTATTAAAAATAAAACAACATTTATTTTATAATGGATATGTATTAAATTTAATTTTTTTTTTAGTTCTCTTATATAAACATTAAAATATTAAATAATAATAAAGCAGACCCCAGGGAACTTGTTTTGCAGTAGTGTAGGAACTCCATCATTGAACTAGTACTTAGTTACTATAAAATATTTATTACGTTAGAATTTTATGATATAGGTAAATCATTGAAGATGTGCGAAAAACGATCCTGAATAGAAACGTACACAGTCATTATTTCTAAAGATACATATTCTATTTATATTATTATAAAGTTGTTAATATTTTTTATTAGTCATTTTGTAGGTTGAACTAATTATTTCCACAAAACATCGAACACTTCAGTGACGCACGCAGGGGCCGGTGAATGGACCCCGGGTCTGGACATCCCCTCACCATTAGCTAATGTCATAATATTTTACTATCAATATTCCCATTACATTGTCATCAAAACTTATTGATATCTTATAAATTAAATAATTGTGTCTATTAAGCAATCAAATTAAGGGATTTATATACTCAGGAAGGAACAGAAAAACAGTAATTAAATACATTTTTTGCCCCCCCCCCCCTTAAATAAATCCAGTGGCATACCTATATTATATATTTATATACCTAGGTAATTTATTATTTTTATTAATTAATTATAGTCAATACCAATGTAGAATAATGTGAATAGGTTTATGGTATATATAGAATCTAAAAGTGTGAAAATTGTATTAGGTACAGATAATAATACATTTAGTTATGAGTAATATCAAATCTCAGTGATGAATATTTTTTAAATTACAACAAAATAACAAACATAGACTCATGAATAGCTTTTATTTTTAGTTAAAATGTTCAATTTCATCAAAACGTGAACTTCAAATCACTAACAAAAAATATACCTAAGTATTTTCGATATTTTTTTAATATTGTAAAATTTATTTATGAGGGATCATGTATGAAATTTTCAAGTTTGTTACTAAAAAACAAAGATATCATAATTCATAGACTTAAATAAAAAAAACTAAACAAGTTTAAAATATCATGTCTGGATGCTCAGAATGAGCTAAACTATTTCTAGTCTCTACGGCTATTCCTTTCCGAATTAAAACAAAATTGATTATTGCGTAAATATTTACGTTTTATGATTGTTTTTTGTTTGTATCTATTCGCAATTATTAAGAAAATTACTGGGAATTTCTTGTAATTTTAAATTTTTGTGATTATATGAACACTATAATATAGGTATAACAATATTAACGATTATCATTAAATAGTGAAATAGGTACTTCATACCATTCGTGCTAACATATTATTAAGTGACATTTTTACACACACAATAGTCTACCTAAATCCTATATAGTTGTTGTCTAAAATGATATAATACTCAATAAAACTACTTACCAAAGTATCTGAAATCCGTTGGAGAACTTCAGTGATTGTCAACCACCGGTTTAAAATATGGCGAAAAACTATGATAAACGCGATACCGGGTGGTAAGAATACGGCACTTTGCGGGTACTAAAACGAAATAATACTTTCACTGTTGAAGGTTTGAATCGTTTTGCCAGGAACTGTCGTAGTGCAACTAGAACCTTCGTCCTACTTTCCACCACAATACCAACCACTACTAATAAAAATACGCCTTGGTACTTATCTGACTACTTGAATCGTGTATTAAGCAATAGTCAATTTAATGAAGCCTCGAATGCTATATACCTACTATATTAGTAAGTATTTGCAACACTATATAGGTACTTACAACTGTATTAGTTTAATGATCAATGCGTCATTACAAATGGTAGGCACACGATATTATGGACAAATGCATGCGTTAACTAAAATGTGATTGAATGTATAAACGCACATTCATTCACATTTTAGTTTTGAAATAATGAGAAAATCGTTTATCAATTTAATAAATCCTTGAGACCCGGCAATAACAACTATCAGAACATTAATACAAAAAAAAATAAATTTATTTATTGATTAAATTTGTTTATAATACCGATTTTTGCTAATAAATAAATAAACGAAAAAAAATCAATTGTAAAAATTACGAATAAAATGTGTGGAGGTTATATTAAAGTAATTTTAATATAGGTAACCTACATTTTCCAATTATTTAAAATGTCCATAATTTCAATATAATAAAGTATAAAATATATTATAACAACATCAAGTTGATTCATGTTCTGAATTCACAAAAAAATCAATTTGTTCGGTATAATCGTATTATACGAACTCAATAATAATATATGCATAATACAATAGGATCAAGAAGAATAGAAATGTCATAAAAATCCATATAATTGTGCAATATTATATTCACAAGTACACACAGTACCTACACAATTTTTCTATAAAATCAAAAATGTTTCTATTACACAGTCTGTTTCATCAATTCCCAAATTATATTATTACTATTTATTTTATTTTAATTAATAATGTATACCTACTACGTATTGTGTTAGAGTCATAGTAAAAAGTATAAATGACAATAGGTATACCTTATGGCTTATATTATACTAGTATGACATGATTAGTATACTAAGTAGGTACATAATTTGGTTATAAGGTTTTATATAACTACTTTTTATTAATATTCATCCTTTGTATTCAATTATTTTATTACCTATTTGTTTTAGAAATATTATACTAAAATATAATATACTAATAAGTAAAGGGAAACTAATGGACAGAGAAACCCATAGGGTTCAAACTTAATATAAAGTACAAACTAAGTTTATATCAAATTTAATTTATAAGTCTATGGTGGAACCGGTCTCGACTGTCGGTGGAAGGGGTGTCGCGTGGGCATACGCATAACTGGTGTGTTCTCTCACTGGACAGAGCATAGACATTAGACAACATATTACTTATTGTTTATTATAGCGTTATAATGCAATCTATCGACTGATATTTTATAGTAAAGAATTATATCGTTAAGAGAATATGCCCAGAAATCATAACATAGGAGAAAAATAATATTGTTTCAACCAATAAAATATGTAACAAAACTTTTTCCAATTAATAATGTAGCTATATATAAAAACGATAATTACAATAGATAATAATAAAATACTAATTCCGTCTAAATTCAAACAGAAGAATCCAAGTGAAAACAATTTTAAAATGTATCGTACATTTCTATAATGAGTAGATAAGTATTAGGTAGTATTGATTTAAATCAAAAATGTGTCAAATAGGTATTTTTCCTATTTTTGTAAAGCGTTTGAAACAATACGTTGTACTTGGATAACCAATGGTGTAAAGGTCAAGTTATGTGACCCACTTACCCAGGCCCTAAACAAAATTGAGATTTTAACTCTGATAAAGACATAATGAATTATATACAAATTTCCCATATACCTAATGTATACAAACATAATAATAATATAATCCTTAAATATTTTAACAAATAAATTTAACATTCGTTTTAAATAAAACTATATATTATTATGTTATTCGCTTCTGAAAATTGTCATTGTTGAGGTTTACTCCACTTGGCCTTTCCATCGTACATTACCATATTACTATAGTTCGTGTACAACTATAAATACGCCAAATGGGTGACGAATGAGGATTTGATTTACATTTGGACATCTAAATGAACAAATAACAATAATATACGTGTGATAAATTAATTCTGTTGTGTATTTTGATTATTATTCGTTTAAATAGTACAGTAATCCTGTAATTCAATACCACATGTATTTGCGTAAAAGGTTGACGTTTTTAGTAAGTTGTCTAAAGTTTAGAGTTGGAGAATAACACGAACAAGTTTGATATATACGTGTACCTATACGTTATAGTTGGTAGGTACGTTAATTCCGTATAGACTTAGCTATGCGTATTTTGACTTAAAATTGTGTTCAAATTTACTTGTGCATAACTTCATAAGTTGAAAAATAAAAAATTTAAATCAATACATAGGTACTGTTAAAAGTATAATATTAGAAATCATTTTAAAAAATACAATCGTATATGAGTAGTTGATATAATATACGATCACATCAAATTCAATAACACTAATGACAGACTTGATTTTTTCAAATATTTAACTTTTCTGTAACATTTTTATTACTTATATATACAAATAAATTGAATATTTATTTCAA
>NC_042495.1:58584839-58585614 GCF_005508785.2 Acyrthosiphon pisum
GCCCCATCAATCGAAGACTAAAACGTGGTCGTCCCCATGATGTCCTAAAGTAGCTTATCTTCAACCTAGTTAATTATTACATTATATTATGTTAATATCTTAAGGTCATAAATAATTTTTAATTGTATAAAAGAACATTTTCTTTAATTTTTTTAGTCGTACGTAATTATCAGATTATCGTCTGTTAAATTAAAATAAACAAAAATCTTAAACATTTATAATTTAAACGCGCAAATAAATATAATTATTTTTAATAAATTAGGTACAGAATATTTTAGATTTCAGAAAATTATAAGAATTAAATACGTGTTTGAGAGCATAGATGATCGTTTAAGTATAATCTACAACGCACTAATCACTTTTACTTTAGTTTAACTTACACACTATTTAGGTGTCGTTGATAGTGTTTTCATTTTTTGATTACCTTAAATACATTGTGTATTTTAGTCAAATTACGATTGTATGGCTTCAAGTATTGAATTACGATTAGAACCAAAGTTGTACGAATGACAAGGATAGATGCCACAATAGGTAAAATATTTAAATGAATTACAATTACCCGAAATTGTGTTATTTTACTGTCACTGAAGAAAATATTCATATAAATTTTAAATATTAATAATTTAATATGTATGGGTTTTTATTGATCTATAGCTCATTTAACCTAAATATTCACCTTCTAAATAATTTCAACAAATTTACATCAAAGTGGAACTAAAATAAAAAAGTGGATTTCGCTCTGCTGTACTGTAGGTTACAAGCGGGTCACTGTATA
>NC_042495.1:58585714-58585916 GCF_005508785.2 Acyrthosiphon pisum
CTGAGTTGTTTCGACTTCCGTTTTCAGACCCGTCTCGGGCACCGTATTTTTGTGCTACTACTATTGGTGTTCTACTGAAAGGATAATAGTCCACGTTATCTACGACTACAGTATCATCGTTGCAAGGACCTTGCAACGGTGGAGGCACTGATACGGTAGGAGTCGGAGTTTGAGTCGTTGGTGATGTTGGTGGTGTTGGTGA
>NC_042495.1:58586016-58595758 GCF_005508785.2 Acyrthosiphon pisum
TGGTGGAGGTGGCGGATGTGGAAGGTATACCGGAGGACATTCGGCAGTCGTGGTGGGACGATGATCGCCGCATGGCTGTCGTGTCATTCGACCATAGTCGTCATCTCTTCGGCCGGTCAGTGTTTCGTCTTTTGATGGCAAATAAAAATAATAATAGTACACGTGGTGATGAACGCCGGTCGGGGTCACTTGGTTTGACGGCAATGGAGCGGTAGGTAAGACGCGTGAAGGTTGTAGATTTGGCCGTATCACAGTCGGTGATGGAGGCGGTGGTTGGTATAGCTCCAACGGCTGCCGAAACTGTGGTTGGTGCAAAAAATAACGTTGTGGTAGCAATGGTTCTTGATAGAACGGCTTAAATGCTATTGGTGGTGGCGTCCGTGAAGGAAACGAGTGGTAAAACTGTGGAAACTGACCGGACCACGCTGTACCCAATGCAATAACCATGGTACTGATTATCGCTAAAACACAAACTATAATTCATTATTATTTACACAATAAAAAATATCTTAAATTATGCACATGAATGATTAATACAGATGACTGTAAAGAAAAAAGATGTGACCTATATATGAGTTTAAGCTAGGAAACTCATATTCGATAATCGATATTATATTATTATGTAAGCATTACATATTATCATGCAATTATCTTAGCGTGGTAGATATTAGGTAAAAATAAAATAATATTAAAAATATAATATATATACCTAACAAATGAGAAAAATATATTTCGATAACATTTTCACACGAATTCGAATATGATGAAAAAATCCTTGATTAGTATGATTACACAAAATTAGAATTTTATTATTTATTTTTAAGTTTTAACGTATTAGAATTGTTGCTTAGCTATATTTATATCGATTGTTATTAAGTAATTATTAATGTATTAATCTCTTAGCATTTGGTATAAAAATATTTAGTTTTATACATTACTTAATTGAAATGAGTTGTATTCGAAAGAAAAAATCAGGATGTAATCCAAGCACTCAAACGTTTGGTACTTCTTAGTTTGTATACATTTTATGTTAAATTATAAACACAAAAGTTTTCATTTTTTGTCTATATTTTATATTGTCCTACGTACGAAAAATGCATATAAAACGTTGTTTTTATAAGCAGTTAACGTGAATTTTTCATAAGAAAACTTATATTCATTAAATACTGAGAATATTAAAAAATTAAAACGAATTGAAATAAATATTTATTAGATATTTTATTTATTTGGTCTACCAGAATTTAATTATCTGCCTATCTAAGAAAAATACCGGTGTATTTTTATTTTTTGAGTATTTAATCAGGTTGACGCATAACAAATGTTGATGGTAGTATTATCTTTTAAAGATCAACCAATTCAATCAAAGTCGAAAAAACAAATCAACAAAAAAGAAAATGTTCGAAAAGAAATTGGAAATAAGCTCGGTCCTGTGAGACACGTACAACAGATCCAAGCGAATGTGCACAAATACATTTTAGGTGTTATCGCCAAATGTGTGCTGTATGTAAAATAAAATTAAACTGTAATAAAATCAAAATTTCAGAAATGGGTTCAACACAAGAAAAAACTTATTTTGAACCCATACATCAAGCATTTAACCAAAGATTTAAGCATGAAACAGAAATTCTAATGGGGAAAATTAAGTACCAACTTGAGAAAGATTCAGTGTTTATACGAACTGAATACGACGAAAAACTGTTACAGGATACCAAATATCAGATGAATAAGTTTAACGTAAGTACGAAAATAAATATATCCTAAAATTACATCTTTATTTCTGTAAAGAAGATATATTGGCATTAGAATATAACACATGAACATAATTATTACAATATTATTAATAAATATTTGTCTATGGTTTGAAAAATATTTAAATTAAATGTTCGATCTACAAAAAAGTTAAAACGTATTTTAAACGGATAGATGTTACTATGTTAGACCTTAAATTTGTTGAAAAATTATTAAAACAATTATTTAACTGGTTGTTCTTTGTATATTGAGTAATAACATTTAACTTAAATTACTCGTTTATTGTGTAAGCCATTATTTATACTTCTTATTTCGACACAAAGGTTTATTTCATATTGAAAGTTGCTTAGGTAAAATTACTAGTTTCAACAAAATAATGTACATTGTACATATTATTATATAATATTATATTATATATAATATATCCCGTTAACTTTAATAAGTACTTGTAAGTTGTAAGTATCTAAATAGTATATTATAAACTGATAATAATAATGATAATATAGGTATTTATAGTAGGTAACGACATATTAATTGACATTTTTGGGGATATTATCATTTATTATTATACATTAATCACAATAATTGTGGTTTTTAAAAACAAATATTCTCATATTTTGACTTAATAATATCACTAACCAAGTCAAAAAAAATACAATATAACCTATGCGTGGTGTACATTTTTTAAATTCATAAGTCCGACCAATTTAACATCATAATTGTACATCATATTATAATCCATCATAATTAATAGTTACCGTATTATTGAGTAACTATTAGTGATACCAAAACATATTCACAACTTTAAAAGGTAAATATACTATTTCATTATTCAACAAATATTTTAGAGGTTTCTTTAATGCACTTTGACCACTGTGTGACCTTTATGTTATGCATCGTACAAAATCATTATTATATAGACTGTTATGTATATCTATAGGTATAAGTAGCAGCAAAATCAATGTCAAATTAATTAGGGACAAAAAATATAAAGTTTAAATGTAAAGTATTATAAAGTTGTAAATTAAAACAAGCGATTTGTTACGTTTACCGATTATTTTCTAACCGGAATTATTTTACTTTTGATCCCCAAAGTTATAAGGTTAGGTTAAGTTAGGATTTTAGGTCCAATTTTATACTAGAAACCACACACAAACTTGAAAATTAAATCATTTTTACTGCACCAAAAGTATATTTAATTCATATATTATATTTCAGTAATTATTTATTCTTATCTTAATATTGTTCAAGTATACTTCCTGCCTAAATAAAAATAAATAATGCATCATAATATATTCTTTGCTTTAGTTTGTACAAAATATTATATCGAATAATGAATAATGATATTACAAATTATATTGAAATAGTTAAATACCCCTTCTGTACTTAACCCATTGATACTAATAATATCTCGAGGCGTAAGCTTGTGGTTCCCTTTTGACAATTTCTTAGGATTTAATCAGTGATGCATTAATGCATTATACAAAATTAACAGTGTGCAGTGTACATTTATTAGAACACAATAGGTATTTTAACAATAATTGTATTATACTATGCGTACTGGCGTACTGTACATTCAGACATTCATAAATAAGAAAACAAAATTTTCTAAAATATTAATGATTATTTAAAAAATATAGATATTCATAATATATTTATTGACTACTAAGCAATATTTTATAAAACGTTAGTATTATTCCCTGTTCTCACAAATGTGTATTTTAAGCGCTTGCTATATAAGTATTCAACTTTATTTCAAAGTAGACAATTTTTGACACCTTAAATCTATGCCTATCACTAAAGGAGGTATATTGATAAAATAAAAATTATACCTAAATGGTTAAATTATAAGTTCTGAACTATGAAGTGGTGTCACTGGACACTCCCTTCACTTAAAGCTGTTGAAACCGAACCATTTTCGAGAGGTCGTATTTAGGCAATATTTTGTATCCTTATTCGTGAGTGATGTGTGACTGTGTTTGTAGTAACTGATTATTAGTGTACCTGAGTTCCCCGAACGCTTTATATAATTAAAGAAAAACTGTACATACGCGCAGTCATTCGTCATTATAATATTTTGCTTTCAAAAAAGTTTCAACATGAAAGTCTCAAAAAACGGAAGAAAAATTAACCTAGTACCAAAAGCCCGATATTAATTTTGAAAACATTTTGTATTCTTTATTCTCTTTTCTAGGTCATGAAGGAATTGGATTTTCGGTTTGTCATATTTTTTGATTGGTATAGTACCAAATTAATTTTGTTTTTTAAAAATTAACTTTTACTTAACTGTTACTAAAAATTAAAAATTAATTAATCTCCTTCAAAACTGAGACAACAAACGAACAAATTCAAATATTTTTTCAAAATTAAAATTGGACTTAAATTATATTTATTTTTCTTCCACTCATTGTACTAAATTCACGGAAAAACGACCCACTTTAAATAACCTTAAGCATAACACGTCTACTTATTCTAACTGAACTTTTACCTGTTGTATTCTACCATTTAATACAGTTTAAAAACAAATTACTTATTTTCTTATATTTTATGTAATAAATGTAATATGGTATAGATTATGAACAATATGTATAAAATTATCTAGATACAGATGAAGATGAATATTTGAATTATTATATTATAAAATTAAAATATTCATTAATATAAAAATAAAGTAAAATACAATATAATGTGATAGATATTTTCAATTTTTTTGTTTTGAACGCATATAAAAATGAATAGGCATATTTCTTAGTATACCTAGTATAAGATTCTGAGATTAGTGAATGAATGTATCGTATTTACAAAGTCTGTCATCAACATTTGGGATGGTAAAAATGTTTCAATTTTCTACCTCAACATCTATTCAGATAGAAAACTGATTCTATAGTTGGTATTCTATGTATTTAGGAGATAAAAATCGAAAATTTCGAGTAGTTTTCAAAAACGTCAGGAAAAGAAATAAAAATAGAAAAATTGAAATTTTTTACGTAAAACCAATTTTTGTAAAAACGATTTTATTTTTTTTGTGTAACTCAATAACATCATAATTTTCTGGCAATTTCGATGATTTCTTTTTTTTCATTTTGTTTTCACAGTGTAAAATGCTAATGGTAATGCACTAATGCTCCCGAGTGATTATTACACAAAAGGTCGACCCTTACAATATGCGGTACGTTGAAATAATATAGTCTATATACTTCTATAATAGCCTTTAGCCATCACCGCCACAGATACGATTCGCATTGGTTTCTCGGGCGTTGCATGATTTTGTTTTACTATAGTTGTGCGTCCTCTTAATTTATTATCGTAATGTTAATGTAAAAATTATGAAAAATGTATCTGAATTTATTTTCTAAGATTGTGTGTTTTTAATAATATTGTGTTTAAAAGCGTACCTGTTATATAATAATATAATATTATAATAATAATATATAATATAATAATAATATATAATATATATAATTATAATATTATATTATATTATAATCATAATCCATAATAATTTTTTAGTATCGCATATTATATTATTTAAACTAAATAAACTACAATAATTGGGAATGTTTGTAGGACGCTGTATCAGCTATTACGATGGACTTAAACAATAAATGTGAAGAAAAACAAAAGCAATATAAAATTGACGCCGAGAATATGATGTATACAATTATTGAAAAATATTTAACGTGGAGGGAACGTTATATAAAACAGGAATTCGGATATTTTAAAGAACAAAATCTAGCGGATTTCAAAGAATACTACAGACGATTGATTTTGTCTTATCGTCTGAGATTCGAAAAAAAACTTGATGACATAGAAAAAAAACATAGATCAGACTATGAAAAAATAAAACAATCATCTGTATATAAGTATAAAAAAAATTTTGATTTAGAAAAGAAGAAACTAGAAGAAAAATTACTGTTAGAAAAGCCAAGCTTATCGTCGGTTTTTTACGAAGAAAAGGTTGAAGAATCGGAACCACATATAAAAGCAAATATCCAAAAAAACTTTAAATGTTGAATAAGAAAATCAACATTTCAAATTTTGTAAGTTTAAAATAAAAACTTTGCTAAACAGTTACGTGAGCTTAGTGACTTTATCAAAAAAAAGTGTTGTGACCAATAATAAGATGTTTCAAAAATCCTATAAGGAGGTTGTATATTATATAACAATGGATTTAAGACGAAGAATCCCCTTAAATTTAATTTAGAATAATAAAAGACAAACAAAGTAAAAACCACAAGGTATCTCTTTACAAAGCCATTGGGTCCTATATTGAAAATAAATATCTAAATATTATAAAAAATCAATTAATTATATTTGAGTAATCTCACAGTCTAAAATAATACTGCAAACTATTACCTTATAAAAGACTTTCGATTTAAATAAAAATGACAGGAAAAAAATAAGATCATTTTGAAATTAAGTTAAACTTTGGCATTAGATATTAATGATTTATTATTTAAGATTAAAAAAAATAAGCTAACAATAAATCATATAGAATTTTATAAACGCCTAATCGAATATATAGATAGGTATATTAAAGTTTTAATTTTCTGTTAAAAATGAATAGTCAAATTATCATAAAGTGTTCATTTTTTTTGTTTCCTTGTGGTTAATGTATTTTTTTTTAATAGGTAGGTACTATAATAAATTTGAAAATTACTTTTTTTTTAATACTAGCTGTGTTATATATTTAAATGCTAAAGATAGAATTAAATGAACAATTTATAGCAACTATTACATATTCGATTACCCAACAAAATGATAGTAAAGAAACAAATTAAATACCTACATAAATGAAGTAGGTACAACCAATTATTGCCTTATGCTCTTTTCTTAAATAAAAAAAATGTCACTTACAATGTAGGTTAACAACAACAATATTAATAATAATAATAACATAAAAGTGTGTAACTCACTAATTTTGAAAAAAGTCATAGCGTCAAGTCCAAAACCAGCTGAATGCAATTCTTATTGTCCTTATTAGGATAGCTGTAGGAGCTTCTCTGAAACTGAACTCGCTGTGCAAACCACTTTTTATAGAAATCATATTGATACAATTTTAAGGAAATCCATATAAAACAAATACTTCTTTTGTTATGCAAACCACCACGCAACATACAGTTCGTGATCTAAATATTGGTCCTATAGTGTCGTTTTTTACATTAGTCCGGTTTTAAGGAGAAACTTGTGGGTCGAACTGCGCTAACGTCGTTAATGGACACTCAAATATGATTTTACGTGATTAATTACTTATTCAAGGAGCACTGTTACTGCAATAAACTTTCGGTGCACGATTTCTTGAAATAATATAGGTAATTATTAATTTATACATAACAAAATATTATAAGACATTTTTAAAAATACAAAATCAACTACTATCCGGTTGTAAACAAAAACAATACGCGCAGCTTCTTATAGGTATATGCTTGCATATTAATAATTTACAATTATTAGAACGTTCGAGTGACTCATGTTTCCTTATGTAATGTCCTTATGAATTTCCTTATTTTATGATAAAATTGTTTCGATGCCAAAAAAAATATTAGTCCGTTAAAAGAATGATTGATACTATTTGTAACGTTTAATCCAGAGACTGGCATACCTACTATAGATTTGTATAGAATAATTCTATATTGTATTTTATTTGGTCAAAGTGATTTTTTTATTCAACTACAATTTTTTCATAATGTATCTATTAGTATTTTATTTTAAAAATGAAAACTCAATTTCAATAATAGTTAGGTATGTGAAAAAAATAACAAACATTAAATTTTCCACTCGATGATTAATATACCTGCTTATTGTATAACAATTAAAAGCAAATTTAAATGTATGTTATATTTTTTAATATGGAACATAGCGTTCAAATTTAAAAATAACGTTAGATTTTTGATTATAGATTGTAAAAATGTATACAATTACATAAAGTAAAATAATAGCGTACAATAATAGCTCAAGTTTCAAAAACCGGCAACCATCTTTTCCAGAATTATATTATATTGTGTGATAGAATTATAGAGAGTAAAGTATATACAAATATGTACCATGACGTACGAAAATAATGGAATTTACAAAATGTGTACACATAATATTGTATATAATCCATGTATCGAGAATTTTTTCAGCCGTTGAACACACTGACGTCATTTCAAAATATTTACATAGTATATTGTGATACAATTTTCTCAACATCGTTAAGCCAAAATCGTTTTCACTAAAAAATAAATCAGCAATCTAAGTAAAATAATAAATGAGACTCAATTTTAATAATGACGAAAAATAGTTATACATTATAATATATAATAATATATATTTTAATACTGTAATATGTTATACAATCAGTATAATCTATAACGATGGTCAGGGGACCGTAACAAATAGGTACGCCGTTATAACCAGATGTCGTTATAACCAAATTTGATTTTGTACATTATACTTAAAAATAAACGAAATTTTACCGGGACCTTGAAATTAACGTCGTTACGGCCGGGGTCATTGTAGATGATACTGACTGTATATTATTTTAACTAATATTGATCTTTTGATAACATGGACGTAATGGTATATCTTAAGACATAAACTACAATAGTACAATGAGTAGGTACGAGCTACCTATTAAAAACTTAAAAAAAAAACAATTGCTTTTTTAAGCCAACGTTTGATTATTATAGCTTAAAAGAAGGTAAGTTTTCTATCATGTTATGAAATAACTTTTATTGTTATTTTTTTTTAAATCTGATTTATGTAAATTATTAATGTATCGACTTGTGCTTCGATAAAAAAAAACTGATAATTATTTAAAACAACTAGGTACTCTCCTATACGACTCTTAAAATTGTAAATTTTTTTTAAACATAAAATCAATAACATAATATAGCACAATTAATTTTACAACTAAAATGTCTCCTTGCATTTCTTATGTTGGAGGTGGAGTGGTCCACTACTCCACTAATTGTATAACTAATTTACTACTGATATTCGATTGTAATAATTGTATTAAATGGTAAAAAATCCTCTGAAAATTATTTCGCTTCCAAATATGAACCTAAAAATGTACTTTTAACAGAATTTTTTTCAAAAATGTTGTTACATCATATTGAATTCAAATTATGTAAAAATAATATTTACAAAAACTCAAATTACTAATAATTATTTTCTGAGATAATGAGTGTTTATTGTTAAGATAATCATTAATTTCTTTTAAGTTGACTGTTGACTTTCTGGTTTTAAGGAGTTAACTATAGGCAAATGAAAAGAACTGGAGTTTGTTGATCCACGTGAATGTGTGTCGTGTGTGTAGTAAAATATTATAACCATGCAAATATTATCTAGTATTAAAAAGAAGGAAATTAGGTAATTTCTACACTATATAATACTGATGTTATTGAGTTACTGTTGAATTAATTTTACCGGAAAAATGCATTTCTTGCATAAAAGATATAATGATATTTAATTATGTATTATAGTATTATACAATTATAATAATAGAACAATATTTATATCATATTTGTTATTAAATTTTGAGTCAATACCTCTTTGTATACTTTTAGATTCTGAGTGGAACGATGAATGTATTGATTTTACAATGATGTGTGTTTTTTTTTTTATTTTTTTATTTATTTTTTTATTTTTTTTTGTGTCTGTCATCACGTTTTAGGACAGTAAAAGTGCTTGGATTTTCTTCAACAGTACCTTTTCTGATAGGAAAGTGAATCTAGTTGGTACTTTGGGGGGTCAAAAGTAAATTTTTTCCAATAGTTTTCAAACGCGCCGTGAAAAACAAAAGAAAAATTAAGGAAAAACGGGAATTTTTTACGCAAAATCTGTTTTCGAGAAAATCGATTTTGGTTTTTGGTGTAACTTTAAAACAAATGACCGTAGATATATGAAATTTTGACTGAATGTTTATCTTAGCATTTTCTATACACCATACATTTTCAAATATTTTGATTTATTTGAGCTCTTACCGGACATTTCATTTTCAATTTTTTTT
>NC_042495.1:58597864-58603719 GCF_005508785.2 Acyrthosiphon pisum
ATCCTATAAGGAATTTTGTATTACATTTTAAAATCTTAGATTAAAATAAGACAAATGTTTACGAATTCTTAACCTCAAAATAATTTGCTAATTTCCGTGATTTTTCCATATTTTTTCAATTTTTGAACTTTAAATGCTTATAAAAAAAAACTGTGACTAAGGATTTTTAGTATTTTTCATCTGCCTTTGAAACAATATACTTGGAGCCTTCTATTAAATTTTCAAGCTTTTTTAATCAAAAATAAAATTTTATTGATATTTTTAGAAAAAAACTGAAAAAAAAATGAAAACTGACAATGTCCGTAAAGAGTTCAAATGTTATGGTGTATAGAAAATGCTAATATAAACATTCAGTCAAAATTTCATGTACCTACGGTAATTTTTTTTAAAGTTACACCAAAAACCAAATTCAATTTTGTGAAAAATCGATTTTGCGTAAAAATTCCCGTCTTTCCTTAATTTTTCTTTGGTTTTTCTTGGTGCTTTTGAAAATTACTGGGAATTTTAAATGTTGACCTCCCCAATGCACTAACGATATTCATTTTCCAATAGAACAATATACTGAAGTTGAAAATCGAAGCATTATTTCGATTACTTATCATGTACACAGACACAAAAAAAAATTTAAAAAAAAAAAAAAAAAAAAACACACATCATTGTAAAATCAATATATTCATCGTTCCACTCAGAATCTAAAATTGAAAGCTGAAACAGCTCAAAAAGAATTAAAATATTTTCAAAACTTTGTGGTATATAGAAAATTAAAATATAAATTTATAAATTTTCATGTATCTACAGTTATTCGTTTTTGAATAACAACAAATTAACAAAACCGCTACATGAGAAATCGAGTGAATGTCCAATCTTGTAAGAATATGATCTTCAAATGCTCATAAAAATTTAATTTGATTTGCTTGTAGACATTTTTTTGTTGACAAAGGTACTTATACTAACTTACGAATAACCTTATATTACATTTGAAAAGAAACATTTTTAAGATATTTTCTTAACTCTAAATAATCTGCTAATGATTTTTTGCTATTTTGTCAAGATTTAAACTTTAAATGCTTATAAAAAAAACTTGACTAAGGTTTTTAATATTTTTTAAATGTCATTGCAACAATATAGTTGGAGCCTCGTATTGAATTTCTAAGCCTCTTTACCCAACCAGTGAACATTTCAATTGTTATAATATGTTCATTTGTTTTACCAAAATCGATTTTGTCGAAAACGTAATTTGGGTAAAAATTCCCGTTTTTCCTTATTTTTTATGTTGTTTTTTCCGGCGCTTATGAAACCTATAAAGAATTTTAAAATTTGATTCAATATGACGTCTAGCTGTCATCTGAATTTGACTTTTGAGAATTGAATGAATCTAGTGATAACACACTATTTTGGCGGTACAATGTTGATAATAATGTAATTTTACCATATTATATGTCTTTATTTTTTGTTATACTGCCATAATAAAATATAGAATTCTGTGGTTAGTGGTTATCATAGATAATAATTTAACTATTTATGGGGGTTGTACGATATTTTAAAATATAAATAGGGTAATGATTTAAATTATAATGTCTAATACGTCATGCAAGAAATAACTATTTTGTATCTATTTAGTATTTATATATTACGTATTTCAATGATTTTATGGTGGTGCAAAGGTCTGTTTTTGCACCACCCAGTTTACACCACTGGCTACCGTGGTAAAGCATTATAGTCCAAAGCAACTAAATATTCTAAAGTCTGATTGACAGTTATCAATTCAGTTTGTATTTTATTTTGGTTTGTGAAATGTGAATTATAATTTCAAATTTGTATGATCCATAGGCTATAGCCTTATTGATAACTAAGTACCTACTAGTAAAAAACAAGTTTGTTACTTTATAACCTTAACGAATTTAAAATAAGATGAATCCACCAAAAAGAAAACATACATTTATGGATAAGTTTGTTTGTAAAATATCAAAAAATGATGACAGAAGTACTGATGGTCTAATGATTTATAAGATTTTTTTCAGTGCTCTTGATGTCTCATAATATTATGATGAAAATAAAATATACAGTTAATCATATTATGGTGTCATCAGTTTGTTTACTAAGTTTGTAATGAAACTATAAAATACTATATCTAAATGTTATGGTTATGTATAATATACACCTTGCCCCTCCCCCTCGGTGAAAATTTCTGCGGGCGCTCTTGGGTGTCACCTTAACACATTTTAAAATTTAAATTGATTTACCAAAATATATCGATTTACATAATAACCTAGTAAAGAGGTAAATTGTATTCAACTAATATAACAATAAAGCCAACCTCACTACTTTAATCATTTATATTTGAATAGCTGTAAGTTTTATATTATTATTAATCAAACTAAATTCAACGGTAGTTTAAGCGAATCTTTAAGTAAAAAATATGTATTTTGCATAAAATCTTTTACATTAGTTTATTTTTATACTCATCATCAATATTTTCATTATTTTAAAATTGTATAATTTAACAATCTAACCTTAGAATATTTTGTTATTCGGCTCTGAGGTATTATAATAAAAGCAGAGGCAGTGGTAAAAATTATATTTTATCTTCTCAACAATGATGACAATCTACCTTTTTACCTTTTACTTCTCTCAATAAAAGATACAATAAAGCTATATGAAGGCTTGTACGATAAAGTGGATCGTATAATATTAGTATAATAACATGTAGAATACTTCGAAAAAAAAATAATTTACAAATTATATAGGTGTAACGAATTATAATATTTTAATAATTCTACTATGGTTTACGAAAGCTTTAATTATTTTAGTTCCTGTACATATTGACATACCTATTGTTATGTAGATAATATTATCATATATTTTCATTGTTTACCCCTTTAACTAATTACAACCTACGTTTTCATGTATACTTTATTATCTAACATTGAGGAGTCGTTTTAATTATATTCTTAAATCGTGTATTTGAATGTTGCTGGTAAGGCGTAAAATATTTATATTTTATATTTATTTAAATAGGTACCTACTAAAAATAAGACAAATTATTTTGGGTCAAACAAATTTTTTTGTAAATAAATATAAATAATAAACAAAAAGTAATTACTAGAGATGGATAAATTTACCAATAAAGTGGTAAAAATGGTAATATAGAATCTAAGGTTAAATAACAACATTTCTTAGAGCCATATTTTTTATTAGTAAATACGATTGTTATTAGTTAGGTATAACTATTGTTATATTCTTGACAAATTTATATTTTCTAATAATAAAAATAAAGAACTAAAAATGGATTACATAATACAGTTAATAAATAATCAAAACTAACTTTTCAAAATTACCACATCATTTCCTTTATTTTTAATGTTCAAAAGTCAAAACATTTATGTTTATTTACTTTTAATTATTACTTATATACAGTATCGAGAAAAAATAAAATATGATAAGTATAATAATTATTGTATTTGTATTTATTATCAGTTGATAAAAAAGATAACTCTTTGCAATTCGCGATAGGCATTTTTGATTGCATTTGATTAGAGGGGCCACAGTGCCACAGAACATTTGTTTGGGTAAAAAATGCCAAAATGATAAAAACACTGCTGGCCGTTGTAATATTTGTATCTCGATAAGTCGATACACATAATACCATCATAATAGTCGATAGATCAATTAACTCTTCCTGCCACCAACCCCCCAACAGATATACATGTATACAGCTAGTGTAACAGATAGAACTGACTTTTGGAATAACTTAGGTTCTAATCAATGTTTAAAATGTTTTTTTTATATATATAATATAATATAGTCACTTGCGCTACACATATGTTACAGAAAAAATTATTTTTATTTTTTAACACTGAAAATAAAACATTTAAAATTTGATTTAAATTTATCGATATATTCAAAATAGCCAATTTGTGAATCTGATTATAAGAACAATTTTGATAGTAAAAACATTTATCTAGTTAAGCAGTTTATTTTTTAGAATTTTTCTAAATATTATAATTTTTTGATTTAATGAATTTGAAACGTAGTAACTTTTTTTTAAATATTTTCTCTGGGAATTTGCTGATATGAGTATATTTCTTAAATTATTTACTAATCATATAATTTCAACAATTTTTGTAACATGTTTAAGTACCATCATTATTTTTTTTCGTCAAGTCTTTTTGTTACACTTTGTTTATCAAATCATAAAATTTTTTAATATAAGGGGTGAATTACACATTTCACACTATCTTTCTAAATAGTTGAATATTGATTATAGGCAGTACATTTTAAATTTCACATATCTTCGATTAAATTTAAAATATTAAATTTCAAAAAAGTATATATTATAAACTCAAATCCTAATATTATTAAACCAATATTTGAGTAAAATATTTATTTGTCGTATGAGTTTTGAGAAAAACTACTGTTTTTTTTGTTTTTATATTAATTATTTATGAAAAAATATGTCAAGTTAACTAGAAATATTTTAAAGTAGTATCAATTTTTATTAAAATTCATACTCATCATAAGAGATGGTATAAGTAAATATTAATATCATACTTCGTGGCCAAACCATAAATTAACTACCATTGTTTTCCACGGCCATTTATTCTTAATCCATTGTAAAACTGCGTTTTACAATATTGTTTTTATTTATTTTTTAACTTGCAGCAACATAGGCCATTGGGTGAAGGTTATTTTGGTTTTTTACTGGGGCGGTTGGTTTGAACACGCGTATATGTGGCAAGGATTTTTCATTAAAACCCGGGAAGTAGCCCATCTGGAAACTAGAGACACCGGTCGGTGCTTGCAATCAGAACCCGTTCTGTGACTGAGGATAGCCACCGCACCACACCAGGCCACCGTGCAATTGTTATACTATTTATATGCATAATACCTACATATTTTAGGCTGTGTATAATTGTTAGCTGGAAGGCTGTAGCAATCCAGCAAAGTATTATATTTAATATCTGATGTAATTAAAGTTAAGCTTATTAAACGATTTTTTTTTGTTACCTACCATGCAATAGATACAATTATAATATTATTATTTATTATTCATTATTATTATAAGATTTGTGTATAAAAATGTATTAATGATTTTGAATTATTAATTATTCCTAACTTGAAAAATATTACAACATTATGAAATCGTGTTTTGAATAGGATGATTGGTATGATAAAGGTTTTACTTTAAAATTACAACATTTTTATTATTCTCTCAGCTATAATATAGGCAGGTAGTTTAAATAGTTTTCAAAATATTACCGAGATTTGTATAGCAATAATATTTTCTAATACAGTTATTCAAAACTACTTACTTAAGTATAATGTGTTATCTACTATACAATTAATTTTGAATTACCTCGTGTAAATGTGTTGTTATAAAATATATATATTACCTATGTTCATTCTTCAATGCTGTATTTTATAAATCGCGTTATTTAAAAGATAGGTACACTTTCTTAAAAATAATTATCATAATTGTATTTCACTAAAGTCAAAATGTTGCAAATGAAAAAAGAAATAATTCACAAAAATACAAAATAATAATTATAATAATAATAATAATAATAACAAGGGACGTGTATAATATTATTCAGGCATGTGCCGTTTCCGCCAACATTTAAAATGACTGTTTCCGCCAGTTTAAAAAAAAGGTTTGATTCCCATTTCCGCAAAAATATCTGTTCTGGTAATATTATTATACTTTTATTTCATATTTTTGGAATACATTTTGCATTTTAATTTAAACACGTATAGTCAATATTATAATTTATATAATATTATATATTAAGAATTATATTTAAAAAAAATAATATCATTATTTTTAAGGTTGGTTCCTATATTTAAATATCAACTTA
>NC_042495.1:58603769-58621637 GCF_005508785.2 Acyrthosiphon pisum
ATGCTGAAGTTGAAAATCGATGCATTTTTCAACAATGTTTCGTGTGTATTTGACACACACAAAAAAAAAATCATCGTTCCAAACACATCATTGTAAAATCAATTTTATTCATTACTCCACTCAAAATTTAAAATAACAGAGTAAAATGGAGTCTTCTGAACGTAAAAGTAAGTCAACCCAACGGGTGTCACCAAGGGCGCCCACAGGGGCCATGACCCCCCCCCCCCCACCGATTTTTTTGCCAATATTTGTATATTACAATTACAGTATATTTTTATGTAGCATTTGAATAAAATAGATCGATAATTGTAAATTGATAAATCATTAAGATATAATTGATAAAACTATTCTCTGTAATAACTTGTTATCGATACCGTCAGTGGCGTAAATTGGGTCCAATTTCTGGTGGTGCAGATGAATACTCTTAACCTATATAATCTCCAACACACCAATCATCCAACTTTCTAAGTAAAATCCTTCCCAAAAAAAAACTATATATTTACCCATATTAATAAATGGGTAAATATCTTTAATTAATAATAAATACATTTTGAATCATTTTAGCAGTAAAACCTTTACTATTGTAATATATATATATAAACCGGTGGGCAAGTGGGTGTCGCTCTGCTGTTCAGTAGGTTATGAGTGGGTCACTGTAATAGATGGTGGTAAATTTGAATTCAATGATATAATATTATTGTATTAGAAAAACGATTCTAATTTCTGAGCGAAGACGGTCAGTCAGCCTATGATATTACCAAGTATATTTGATGATATTATTATTGTGAAAAAAGTAATTTATGTATAACCTATTTACTTGGAACCTTGTTTTAAATGTTCAATCCTTAGCTATAAAAGTTGAACATTTTAAAAATGTTTAACTACAAAATAATTATTACATTTTAAATTTGAGACATTTTGTCAAAATTCGAACTTTAAATGCTTATAAAAAAAAACTGTGGGTATGTATTATTAATATTTCTCAACTGTTATTGTAATAATATATCAAGAGCCTTGTATTACATTTTAACGTTTTTCATCCAACAAATAAAATGTTATTGATATTTCTATAAAAAATAACTAAAAAAAGGTGGGTAAGTGGATGTCGCTCTGCTGTACAGTAGGTTACAAGTGGGTCACTGTATAATGGATAGTATTAAATTTGAATTCAATGATATAATATCACTGTATAAGAAAAACGATTCTGAGCGGAGACGGTTTGTCAGTCTAGATATTAGACATACATATTATAGGTATACTTATCTATTATAGTATTATTAATAATTTTCAAATTAATCATATCACAATATCCATTAGTAACGCGTTATACATCAACATCAAACCGTGTACTATCATAGATATATAAATATATAATAGTATACTTCAGAAGTTTCAAGTACCACAAATAATATTATACATCACACAAAATACTAAAATAGTTACCTATTCCAGCTTTTTAATATGTAATTTCGTCCAAATTCGAACTTAAAATTACTATAAAAATAAACTGTGCTTATATATTTCTTACAATTTTTGATAACAGAATTAAATATTTACGTGGAATTTTGTTTTAAATTTTCAATCCTTAGATATAAAAGTTGAACATTTTATAAATTTTTAACTACAAAATAATTATTCAATTTTAAATTTGATAAATTTTGTCAAGATTTTAACTTCAAATGCTTATAAAAAAAATTGTGCCTATGTATTTAAATTTTATAGTATATAGAAAATGCTAATATAAACATTCAGTGAAATTTTCAAGTTTCTATAGTCATTCGTTTTTTAATTACAACAAAATAAGAAAATCGTTACGTAAGAAATCGAGTAAATACCAAATGTTGTAAAAATATGAATTTCAAACGCTCATAAAAATTTAATTTGAGTTTCTTATAAACATTTTTTTTTTGATAAAAGTAGATTATCCTATATAAGGAATTTTGTATTACATTTTAAAATCTTAGATTTAAAAAGAAAAATTTTTACGAATTCTTAACCTCAAAATAATTTGCTAATTTTCGTGATTTTTCCATATTTTTTCAATTTTTGAACTTAACAAAATATATCGATTTACATAATAACCTAGTAAAGAGGTAAATTGTATTCAACTAATATAACAATAAAGCCAACCTCACTACTTATATTTATATTTGAATAGCTGTAAGTTTTATATTATTATTAATCAAACTAAATTCAACGGTAGTTTAAGCGAATCTTTAAGTAAAAAATATGTATTTTGCATAAAATCTTTTACATTAGTTTATTTTTATACTCATCATCAATATTTTCATTATTTTAAAATTGTATAATTTAACAATCTAACCTTAGAATATTTTGTTATACGGCTCTGAGGTATTATAATAAAAGCAGAGGCAGTGGTAAAAATTATATTTTATCTTCTCAACAATGATGACAATCTACCTTTTTACCTTTTACTTCTCTCAATAAAAGATACAATAAAGCTATATGAAGGCTTGTACGATAAAGTGGATCGTATAATATTAGTATAATAACATGTAGGATACTTTGAAAAAAACATAATTTACAAATTATATAGGTATAACGAATTATAATATTTTAATAATTCTACTATGGTTTACGAAAACTTTAATTATTTTAGTTCCTGTACATATTGACATACCTATTGTTATGTAGATAATATTATTATCATATATTTTCATTGTTTACCCCTTTAACTAATTACAACCTACGTTTTCATGTATACTTTATTATCTAACATTGAGGAGTCGTTTTAATTATATTCTTAAATCGTGTGTTTGAATGTTGCTGGTAAGGCGTAAAATATTTATATTTTATATTTATTTAAATAGGTACCTACTAAAAATAAGACAAATTATTTTGGGTCAAACAAATTTTTTTGTAAATAAATATAAATAATAAAAAAAAAGTAATTACTAGAGATGGATAAATTTACCAATAAAGTGGTAAAAATGGTAATATAGAATCTAAGGTTAAATAACAACATTTCTTAGAGCCATATTTTTTATTAGTAAATACGATTGTTATTAGTTAGGTATAACTATTGTTATATTCTTGACAAATTTATATTTTCTAATAATAAAAATAAAGAACTAAAAATGGATTACATAATACAATTAATAAATAATCAAAACTAACTTTTCAAAATTACCACATCATTTCCTTTATTTTTAATGTTCAAAAGTCAAAACATTTATGTTTATTTACTTTTAATTATTACTTATATACAGTATCGAGAAAAAATAAAATATGATAAGTATAATAATTATTGTATTGGTATTTATTATCAGTTGATAAAAAAGATAACTCTTTGCAATTCGCGATAGGCATTTTTGATTGCATTTGATTAGAGGGGCCACAGTGCCACAGAATATTTGTTTGGGTAAAAAATGCCAAAATGATAAAAACACTGCTGGCCGTTGTAATATTTGTATCTCGATAAGTCGATACACATAATATCATCATAATAGTCGATAGATCAATTAACTTTTCCTGCCACCAACCCCCCAACAGATATATATGTATACAGCTAGTGTAACAGATAGAACTGACTTTTGGAATAACTTAGGTTCTAATCAATGTTTAAAATGTTTTTTTATATATATATAATATAATATAGTCACTTGCGCTACACATATGTTATAGAAAAAATTATTTTTATTTTTTAACACTGAAAATAAAACATTTAAAATTTGATTTAAATTTATCGATATATTCAAAATAGCCAATTTGTGAATCTGATTATAAGAACAATTTTGATAGTAAAAACATTTATCTAGTTAAGCAGTTTATTTTTTAGAATTTTTCTAAATATTATAATTTTTTGATTTAATGAATTTGGAACGTAGTAACTTTTTTTAAATATTTTCTCTGGGAATTTGCTGATATGAGTATATTTCTTAAATTATTTACTAATCATATAATTTTAACAATTTTTGTAACATGTTTAAGTACCATCATTATTTTTTTTCGTCAAGTCTTTTTGTTACACTTTGTTTATCAAATCATAAAATTTTTTAATATAAGGGGTGAATTACACATTTCACACTATCTTTCTAAATAGTTGAATATTGATTATAGGCAGTACATTTTAAATTTCACATATCTTCGATTAAATTTAAAATATTAAATTTCAAAAAAGTTTATATTATAAACTCAAATCCTAATATTATTAAACCAATATTTGAGTAAAATATTTATTTGTCGTATGAGTTTTGAGAAAAACTACTGTTTTTTTGTTTTTATATTAATTATTTATGAAAAAATATGTCAAGTTAACTAGAAATATTTTAAAGTAGTATACATTTTTATTAAAATTCATACTCATCATAAGAGATGGTATAAGTAAATATTAATATCATACTTCGTGGCCAAACCATAAATTAAATACCATTGTTTTCCACGGCCATTTATTTTTAATCTATTGTAAAACTGCGTTTTACAATATTGTTTTTATTTATTTTTTAACTTGCAGCAACATAGGCCATTGGGTGAAGGTTATTTTGGTTTTTTACTGGGGGCGGTTGGTTTGAACACGCGTATATGTGACAAGGATTTTTCATTAAAACCCGGGAAGTAGCCCTTCTGGAAACTAGAGACACCGGTCGGTGCTTGCATTCAGAACCCGTTTTGTGACTGAGGATAGCCACCGCACCACATCAGGCCACCGTGCAATTGTTATACTATTTATATGCATAATACCTACATATTTTAGGCTGTGTATAATTGTTAGCTGGAAGGCTGTAGCAATCCAGCAAAGTATTATATTTAATATCTGATGTAATTAAAGTTAAGCTTATTAAACGATTTTTTTTTGTTACCTACCATGCAATAGATACAATTATAATATTATTATTTATTATTCATTATTATTATAAGATTTGTGTATAAAAATGTATTAATGATTTTGAATTATTAATTATTCCTAACTTGAAAAATATTACAACATTATGAAATCGTGTTTTGAATAGGATGATTGGTATGATAAAGGTTTTACTTTAAAATTACAACATTTTTATTATTCTCTCAGCTATAATATAGGCAGGTAGTTTAAATAGTTTTCAAAATATTACCGAGATTTGTATAGCAATAATATTTTCTAATACAGTTATTCAAAACTACTTACTTAAGTATAATGTGTTATCTACTATACAATTAATTTTGAATTACCTCGTGTAAATGTGTTGTTATAAAATATATATATTACCTATGTTCATTCTTCAATGCTGTATTTTATAAATCGCGTTATTTAAAAGATAGGTACACTTTCTTAAAAATAATTATCATAATTGTATTTCACTAAAGTCAAAATGTTGCAAATGAAAAAAGAAATAATTCACAAAAATACAAAATAATAATTATAATAATAATAATAATAACAAGGGACGTGTATAATATTATTCAGGCATGTGGCGTTTCCGCCAACATTTAAAATGACTGTTTCCGCCAGTTTAAAAAAAGGTTTGATTCCCATTTCCGCAAAAATATCTGTTCTGGTAATATTATTATACTTTTATTTCATATTTTTGGAATACATTTTGCATTTTAATTTAAACACGTATAGTCAATATTATAATTTATATAATATTATATATTAAGAATTATATTTAAAAAAAATAATATCATTATTTTTAAGGTTGGTTCCTATATTTAAATATCAACTTAAATTAATAATTGTACATAGTCTGTATGACAATGTTTAATATTAAAAAATATAATAATAACTAACAACTCAAATAAAAAAGGCACCATAAATGGTAATACATAATATTTTTTCAGTTTGTTCAACATAGTTTCTATATAAAAATAATAATAACTAATAATTTATATCAAAAAGACTGTGAAGATTTTATACAATCTGAGTATAATTTTAATAAAATGGAGTATACATTTTCTTCGATTTTTAGTTACTTTACAATATTTTGATCATATAAAAAGTAAATTGGCAGAAACGGGAATCAAACCTTTTTTTATATTAGCAGAAACGGCCGATGGTGGAAACAGGCATTTTAAAGTATGGCCGAAACGGGTAATTGCCGTATATACAATTTATAAAAACTATTATATACAAAATAAATGAAAGATACATTTTAAACACACTTAATTCATAAATAGGCACTTTTTGTAATGTTGACATTTTATGGGGAGGTTCTGAGTTTCTGTTTCGACTCTGCTAGTTTGGGCCGGTTATCCAATGCTAATACATAAGTCAGTGGTAACTCATTTCCAGATTGATCGTAATCTACCCGGTACAAGTGACGGATACCTTGAGCTGCCAGGAACTGACGCTGTTGTTCGTTAAGTTCGACGGGCATGGGAACTGGTCTATTCCCAAGGATCAGTCGTTCATTGAGTTGTACGTTTGATGATAGTGAAGGTGGTACGGTACCAGTAACCTGAGTGTTTCTTAGGAGCTGTTTTTGTCCAACGGATTTGTCGTTTGCAGCAGCAATCTGTGCGCTAGTTTCTTCCAACACTTTGAGTTCAGCACTGCTTAACGCCTTGAGCTCATGTGGAAATTGCAATAGCTGCAACTGACTTCTGTCCGGCAAGTACTTGGATGTTCCAGAACGGTTACCGCTTTTTGGCCTCTGGCTGCCTCTCGCCTTAGGCAAAGTGGCGACAGTCGTCTCTGGTTGCGTCTGCTGGAATCTAGACAGGAGTGACGTGAGAAAATTGTCCGGCTCCACTTCGGATGACTGCTGCAGTTGTTGGTCTTGTTGCTGCTGAGGTCTTTCAGTTGTCACCACCTGTTGTTGTACTCTGCTCGATTTTCGGCTTTCCTGCCTGGACCTTTGATTAGGTTTCTTCGGCCGGGGAATCACTATCACTTTCTCTTCTTCAACTGGAGCTGCAGTAGTAGTTGACGATGTGAAAGACGTGGCGCTAGTCGTGGGCCCGGAAGTTACCGCTGATATCGTCTGGTAATAATGATTCTTGCGCGGAATCTGTACTACTGGCTCGGTATCTTCGATTGCTTTGTACATCTGACCGTTAGGCTGTATGTAAACCACGTTTTGAAGTAGACGACTACTAACCTGTACCGGATTCACCTTAGTCACGGCTGGGTAGTCTACCGTTTGTTGGGTGGCAGGTTCTATTGCGTAGTTCGTACTTGGCCTCGAGACGGACCTTTGACCTTTCGGTCGGCTTACCACTGTTTCCTCTTGTTTGGCCACTGGACCAAATTGGACTTGAGCGTATGAAAAAGGTTCATCACTTGAAATTGGGAAAACGGTTTGTTGTGGTGACACTAAATCTTGTTGTCGAGGAGCAAAGTTTTGTTGCCGCTGCCCGAAGTCTTGTTGACGTACTTGACCATTTTGATCTATAAATTGCAGTGGTTGTGGCTGCTGTTGTTCGGGGATCGGTGATGGTTGGATTTGAAACTGAGTTGGAAGTGGTTGGGCTAAAGGCCTCTGACGGGGTCTAGTTAACGCTGTCTGCTGTTCTACTAGTGTTCTTCTCGCATATTCTTCTTGAAGTCGAATTTGTTCAGCAGTGAATGGCGATCGTGTCGTCGTTGTCGTCGGAGGAAATGCATCTGACGGTAGTCTAAAAATAAAATTACATAATATTATCAACGGTATTGATAATTTTGTATAAAAATAATTACCCTTGTACGAAATCTTGTTGTACATTTTGTTGTCTAAACTGTTGTTGTACATTTTGTTGTCCAAACTGCTGTTGTACAATTTGCTGTCCAAACTGTTGTTGTACATTTTGTTGTACAAACTGTTGTTGTACATTTTGTTGTCCGAACTGCTGTTGTTCCGGTACTAAATTTCCATCATAATTTGCCTGTTGAATATAATCGAAGTATTCTTGTGGGATCTAAAGAAAAATAAAAACATTTATCCAATTGGATGTTAGAAGTTTGTCTACTTTTTATACAAAATATTTTACTTGTTGTTGGTTGAGGTTATCATTTTGGAAATTTGTTTGTCTTTTAGAAACACTCGATAAACTTTCTAACGTAACTTCTTTTTCATCGTAATTGTTTTCTGTTGATTCTGATAACACACCTAAATAACAATATTAGTTTTTATTAAAACTCATTAATATACATTAATGATAAAAACCCGGAATTCGCTCTGCTGTATAAAAGGTGTCTAGTGTCCCATAACATTCAGTAAAGTATTACATTTTTAAATTTTAACTAAAACTGAAAATTATATGCATTTTTAACTATAAAATAATTTGCAAGTCTTCATAATTTTTATTTTATTATTTTTTTTTAATACTTAGGTACATACATTTATTTCATTTTTTATTTTTTTATTTTAATATTTACATACATTAGTCATTAAGACTGTATTTTTGATATTTTCAAGTACAACTTATGTGGAATCTTCTATTACATTTTTAAACATTTCGGTTAATCATTAAGCATAAACATTATCATCGATATGTATAGATGAAAGATAAAAGTAAAATATGTCGTAATAGTAAAAAACTAAATAATAGTCAAAACATTTTGAAAATTGTACTGGAAAATCCTAAATTGAAAAGTGTTATTATATTTAAATATTCGATGATAATGTTTAATATCTAAAGTTATTATTTTTTAATTGCAAAAAAATAATAAAATCGGTTTTATCAAAAACTAGTGTTACGTAAATATTCCCATTTTACCATAATTTATTTTAATTTTTCTCGATGAAGAAAAGTAGTTGTACGGTTAATTGTTCACTATTGATCCTGCAAAGTCACAGCTAGATCCAATTTTCTACCAGAAAACCCCTTCAAAGATAATGATTGTAACATTTTCAATTTTCTTCTATAAAATATGTTATTTATTTATTAAATTTTTTATTTTTATTGCAGTAATTTTTTTTAAATACTCAGATTTACATTATTTTTTAATGTTGATAACAAATTTTATGCTGGGTCAAAATGCTGGAAAATGTAATACTAACTTCTTCATAGGCTGTAGCTTCAGTTAATAATATATATTATATTACAATATCATAGTTGTTATAATAAATAATAATTAATAATAAAATATTATAATATAGGTAAGCGGTTTTGGAACTTAAGATGCTTTACTCTTTGCGCTATTACGTATAATATTATTAACTAATTTACTATACACAATTAAAACAGACGTAAATATACGTAAGTGAAATTATGAGAACATGTAGTAGGTATTTAATTTTAATTTGATGTATAAGAATAACATATTTTTTCGCTTTTTAATCACCTAACGCTCCTCTAGTCCTCTTCAACGACCAACGCCCCTACAATTTTTTCGGGTCTTATTCCAATACCACATCCTGGAGGCTGCTAACGCACACATGGGGGTGCTATCACCCACTTCAAGAAAAACTGCTCTAGGTATACAAATGCTAAAGAGCGAAAACGCATTAAAATATTTATATTCTCGGTTAAATAATTATTTGTCAAATATGTATTATATTAAGAACGTAATATCTTTAAAATAAAATTAAAAGATGTAACAAATCTATAAAAATTAAAACTAATGGAAGAAAATGCATTAATTGGAAACAATATTTTTTTTTTGTACTTTTATGTAATTATAAAAGTAATATTAATAACAGGTAGGTACCTACCTACTTTTATAAATCAATTTATTTCCAAAAATTAGTCATCTACCCAATTATAGGTATCTCACTGCAAGTGGTTTTCAAAACATAATATTCAAAGTCAATTTACGCAATATCAATAAGGTAATTAAATACTAATATAATATTAAGCCGTACCTACTTATTAATGACCAATCATAAAAAAGGTGTTTGGGAAATAAAATTGTTGAAATCGTTCCAAGTTCCAACTTCGATCAAAAGTTTCGAAAACAAACGATTTCAATCTTCTCTCTAAAAAAAAAAAGTAACCCTATCGATTTTCAACACAAATGTTCGTACATTTCATGCACAGTGCACACGCGTATTTACGTTACCTATTAATTATTTGAACAATATTTCACTGATAAAATATCACACTTACCACACGCTCTTTTGAAATTTTTTTAATATAAGTAGGACATATAGGCATTTTATTAAATTATAATATATTTGTATACGATAGGTGGAAGTTTTTTTTCAAGGGAAACGAAATTACGTTTTAATTATTATGTGAATTTCGATCATAGTTAGCCAACGTGGTTTTGCAATAGTCGGACGGGTTCAATTAACCGTAATGATTTTTTGGAACCAGTTATTTTTTTCTGTACATGCGTTTAGACTATCCTCTACCGTCGCAAACATTTTTTACATTGCATTTTTTATACGCGAAACTAATCATGTGACAATGACACACTGACTATTAGGTATACGCGTAATAATATATTATAGTGTCATGTCGCGCAACTCTGGTTCTAAACCCAACCCGACCCAGTTTTCGATTAAATACGGTTTTTATATTATTCACTTTATCGATCTCGCTCACAGTCAGACAGGGTAACTACTAAATAATAAAGAGAATACACGACGGCCTCTCCTCTACCTCTTCCACGTGTGATATATCGTTTTTCGCCGAATAGCACTGCCCCCCCACCGCCACACTAGAAACGGCCAAAAGTCAAAACAAACTAATTTTATACCCACCCGTTTCGTATTTCGTAGTATTTCCACCATCCGACCTTATAGTCGTTGTTTACACCGTGGTCGGTGCTTGTATTATACGGTGATAATCGCCGTACACCTCAAGTACTACTTGAGTATACTTGACCCGTTATTTTAGTCCCTACAGTATAGTTATCATATATACGTCACTTCTCTTACCTCGTCGTCAATTTCAGCTTTTTCATGTTTTCGCCAGATGAGTGGAAGTCGGAGCTTCGCCTCATTGTCAGAAGACGCGCGCGCGTGCGCCTCGCAAAGTCATTCGATTTTCATCGGCGACCGAGTTTGTGTTATGGGTCGAGTACTCGGGTCGGACAATTTGTTTTTAACGATGCATAAGTATTATAATAACGTACACATAACTGCGGTGATGTGGTTTAGATAATGATACTCTGGGCTCGCACACCTAACCTAACACGGCCCGCACACTGTATTTGGTCTCTGACGTAAGCATTTTAGAAACGTATAAATTATAATATATAGTTCATTATATTATTATACGTCACAATAAAAAGTTTTCTCAGAGGTGTCCCCCGCCCATTATTGCAGTTGATGATATATTTTACGCGTTCATTTTTTTTGTTTTTGTTTTCAGTTTATTTATCGCATGAACCTATTTTAATCCTATTATACATGTATATACGCGTGTTTCGTAATCTTCTTGCGAGCAAATTATGCGTGCAAACATTATGTCAGGAACAACTTTCGAAGTCGAAAGATACATAATAATAATATTATATGTATCAATTAATAAATCATTATTTTTTCGTTCCAACGATAAAAACGAAACCACAAAAATCACCTGATATACCTACTATGGACATACTAATTACTATGGTTTGCCAAATCATAATTATTATCATAGAATATCATTGTAGTAATTAGTGTTATTGACTTACAGCCTGCAGGTACCTACTTGATAAACTATGACATTATTGTAGTAGGTACCTACTAAAAAAATTTATTGGTTTAATATGGCTGTGCCATGCATTTCTATTACACGTAGTTCCGGATTTGAACAGTGTTGGGTAAGTTACTTTTAAAAGGTAATTAAGTTACTTTACTCGTTTCTAAGAGATAAATGTAATTAAGTTACTTTACTCGTTACTCAAATAAAATTGTAATGAAATTACTTTACTTTTCAAATAGAAAAGCAACTCGATCATTACTTTCTCATTACAAAAGTACAATTTTTTTTAAATTTCTTGGGAATAATCTTCTGCAGGCAAATTGAACAAGCAAATTCTTTATTAAACCTGTATAGTTAATAGGATCATATAAAATTTAGTCTTCCACACAAGCTATGTTTATAGGAAACTTATTTAAAGGAAAAATAAATTTAATTAACTGTTCTCGTGATTTACGGTGCAATTAGACATTTCAAATATCAAAACCATTGAAAACTGAATTGTGCCGAGTTAAGATTGGTAGGTAAACATAATAATATCCGCATTATACATAATTTTTTTTTCGATTCGCAATAGATAGGTAGATACTTAATAATTTGAAACTGTAACGCGTTATTCTATAGAAATTACTTTTCAAAAGTATTTTTCATTACATTTTCGTTACTTGGAAATAATTCTAATGAAATTACGTAACGCGTTACTTTCGTTACGTTACTACCCAACACTGGATTTGAAACAGTGTTTAAACAAACTAAGTGTGCTTTCTGCTAAATTTGATTTCTTTAAATATCTTGTATTTTATTTTGCAAACAGAGACATTGATTAAAAACCAAAAAATACTATTAATTCTATTTAATTCAAAATTCAAAATTACCAAGTGCCCATCATTGAATAGTACCTATATTGCTATAACGTATGGTGTACAGTAAAACCTCCTTATAATGGACAACCTATAAGACAGAAATCTTACGTTTAAAAATAACAACAGCCCCGTATATCTTAGTCACCCTACAAGTTACAATAAAAACTACTTTATAAAAATCAGTTAATACCGTTCAGTTAATTTTTTCTACTGAAATATAAATCAAATAATCTTAATTTTTTTCATAAATTTGGGCCAATGATACTTGCATTTAGGGTAACAATGTCCCAAATATATAAGTCCATTGCAAACCGTGTATTTAATGATTTAGGCCAATGGCTTAGCATACTAATATAGTAATATACCTACAATAAATATTATAGCAATCAAACAATCAACATTTATTAATTAAAATATTAACAAAAAACCTTTATATACATAATAACTTTTATGGTTATAACCTAATAAAAATAACAAGTCTTAAAGTTAACAACTGATCAAAAACCAAACAACATTTTCTAAATTGTTTTGTTTTTAGGTAACCTCTTGATGAAACGATAATATAAAAAAAACAATACCTACCGAAATGATCAATGAAATATTTGAACAAAATTATTCAAATAAACGGTACAAATTGATTTTGTTTTTAAACAATAATGTATAAATTGTTTTTTAAAAGGTCAAAATTTATCTTTAACTGCGAGAATTCACCGCGTTATTATTCCTACAAATGAATGATGTTCTAAATTAATAGTACTGAATAAAATTACACGCAAATCTTTGATTAAAAATCTACAAGGGTATAATCGAGTGATATAATCGTACGACGATGGAAATTAGTACGAAAACCAATTCGCTTATCGGCTTATTTAGTCATTATTTAAATTTGTTTTTTTTACTCCTGTTGTATGATTTTTATTTTTAATTATCAACATACTATATTTTATTGTTTGAATTTTTTGTAGCTTACAATTGTATCTATTTTCGGAGGGATATTACTTAAATACGCGTATAATAAATTGTGGTAATAAAAATAATATCTCGTAATACAAACGTATATTAATCACGTACGGGTTGTCTTACCTCTGTGCAGAACAGCGACCATCAACACGAGGCATACAGATACGAACTTCATGTTTACACCTTATAAACGGCCGTCCAGTTTGCGTTTCAGTGGATCACTGCGTCTCGCGAGACTTAGGGCCTAGGAGCCGTATCACCGCATCGGTTAAGAGAGCACCACACGATCTCCGACCCGGCCTAGACCAGCATATTATCTACTGCAACATTGCATAATCCCGGCACTGAAAACCAGTTACGTTTTGCTCACGAACTCTGAAAAATGCTGAGGAAAGTGAAAGCCGCCTGCAGTGCATACGGAATTATTACACCGTAGTTCTCACGACGGGGCGATTGGGTTAATCGGACAAAAACAAAACGCACAGCGCTGATTGTTTAATAGCCCCACTCGGTCGTGCGGTAGACGATCACTATAAGCTTACCAGCGGCTGTGAATACCTTCTATAATATACAGGTATATGGTTGGCTGGTTAGTACCTGCAGCGCACACGAGCTATATTATAGTACTCATATTAATATATTATACTAATATATTTCTTGCCCGCGAGTAATTCGAACTTTATTATGAAAAAGAAATGTCTTGATATGAAAAGAAATGTTGGTTATGTCTTCTTGGTTCATTCCTATAGGTAGGTACCAGCCATATTAAATTGGAAGTGTACTGCAGACATGACAATATGATCAATATGACAATGTAATATGATTATACAATAGACTAAAACAAGATACTCGAAAAGCTTACCCATAAAAGTGTGAAAATGTTGTATATCCTTGTAGGTATAGGTGAAAAAAAAATTCCAAAAAATGTTATGCAGCCGTTATTTTAATATGTATACCATAACCCAGCGGTGTTTTTCAACTTTTTTAACGTCATGACCCCCAAAATAGGTGAAAAATAAAACCAGTCACCTCACGACCCCCTCCCCCATTTAAAATAAATAAAACTTTTGAATATAAAGCAATCTCAAATATCACATTAATTTATACTTTTTACTTTATTATTCATAGTGTATTTCATCCTCATTCATGCAAAGTACCGATTACATATTGACTATTATTGTATACCTATTACCTATTGTTATATAGGTATAAATTTGTACATAAAATATAATAGATTTACCGTAATTGAAACTATGTGTTTTTAGTTTTTTCATAATAGGTTTGTAGTAGTCGAATAACGTATTGATTGTAACCATGTAAATCCATAATATACATAAATATATTTTATCGGTAAAATGTTATTGGTATGTGTTTCACTGTAAGTAGTAGTAATAACCAATACTATAGGTAAGTAATATGTAGTGACATACACTCTAATAGTCTATAAGTAGGGACCGGATTTATATGCAAATGCATATACTTATTGGAATAAGCTCTAGTCATTATTACCAAAAAAAGATGATAAGCACATATATATGTATATATTATTATAATATTAATATAAATAAATTCGTTGTTCCTATAATAGAGTTCAAGTGTTCGACGGAAGCTGATCAAGGCTAATAGTTTATATAGGTATTGAAGATAAATAAAGTTAAATGGTGATAAACTTAGTGAAGATGACAAAAATATACTTTTTTATACTATTAAAACCCTTATAATATACCTCTTTTATTACTCAATTAATTAATACTTATTTTTTACATAATTTTAAATAAAATGTTTTCGATTCAATTTTAAGTGCGTATTTTGTAGCATATTAGAGCATTTTTAAAAGCATATTTTGAGGTATTTTTGTGCATATAAATCCGGTCTCTATTTATAAGTAGATTAGGTAGTCAATATTATTTCTAATTCCATGCTTATACACCTAACTTATTCACAGTGGCGATTTGTGCTATTATACTCATTAGACCTGTCGCGGTGTCGCAGCTGCCCCATTATCCTACACACAAATAGCTTATCCCATCTAAGAGTTAAGACGTTCAATCTCTGAATCCTGTACAAGTCTTTATTAGGTACATACTATATACTTAACTACCTTATATTTTAATTAATCAGAAACGTTATCTATACAAGTTTACTTGCCTACTCTACAAGGACAATTTGTTTTTTTTCACATTATTAGTGTAAAATTATACAAATTAAGGGTTAGTTATTAGTACATAATAATTCTGCAATATGAATTAATTGACTAAATATCCTTGCAAGTTAAATCTTAAATATTTTCCCATACATAACAATAATAGGTATATAAAATAAAATAAATAATAAAAAAAATGTTCATGTAATATATCCCAGGATGGGAAACACCATGTTATATAATAAACATTGAATATTGAACTAAAATTATGTAAGTAGGTGCGTAATTTAATTTCATTAATTACAAAAATTATTTCAATGAATACCTACGTGGAATACATACGCTGTATACAAGTACTTGTTTCAACTACAATTTTAACTCCTGCCATAATTCAATCTAGTTATGGTCTTGACTTACAATTACATATAAAAGTTAAAACTAAAAAAGGTGGGTCTCTCTCTGCTGTACAGTAGGTTACAAGTGGGTCACTGCAATGGATGGTGTTAAATTTGAATTCAATGATATAATAGCATTGTATAAGAAAAACGATTCTGAGCGAAGATGGTCTAACAGCCTAAGATATAAGTATATAACTAACTACTAAGCATATTTGATGATATTATTGTGAATAAAGTTATTTATATATAACCTATATAATATATTTACATTGAACCATGCTTTAATTTTTCAATCTTTAGCTATAAAATTTGAATAGGTATTTTATCAATTTTCACTACAAAATAATTATTAAATTTTAAATTTGATAAATGTTGTCAAAAATCGAACTTTAAATGCTTATAAAAAAAATTTGTAACTATATATGTGTTTTTAATATTTTTCAACTGCTATTGTAATAATATTTAAGGGGCCTTTTATTAAATTTTCTCATTTTAAAGCCCAACAAATAAATCATAGATATATAATAGTATACTTAAGAAGTTTCAAGTACCCACGAATAATATTATACAATCACAAAAAAATAACTAAAATAGTTATTCTAGGTTTTTTAATATAATGTAATTTCGTCCAAATTTGAACTTAAAATTACTATAAAAATAAACTGTGCTCTGTATTTTTGAGATATTTGGTAACAGAATTAACTACTTACGTGAATTTTCGTTTTAAATTTTCAATCCTTAGATATAAAAGTTAAACGTTTTATAAATTTTTAACTGCAAAATAATTATTCAATTTTAAATTTGATAAATTTTGTCAAAATTTGATTTTTAAATGCTTATAAAAAAAAATCTGCCTATATATTTTTAATATTTTTCAACTGCTATTGTAACAATATATCAGGAGCCTTGTATTAATTTCTTAAACTTTTTAGCCCAACAGATAACATTTTATTGATAATTATAGAAAAAAAAAATAAAAAATTGAAATATGATATTTTCAGTAAACAGCTCAAAATGAGTTGAATTATTTTCAAAATTTTATCGTATATATAAAATGCTAATATAAACATTCAGTGAAATTTTCAAGTATCTACAGTTATTCGTTTTTTAATTACAACAAAATAAGAAAATCGTTGCAAGAGAAACCGAGTGATTATCAAATGTTGTAAGAATATGAATTTCAAACACTCATAAAAATTTATTTTGACTCATTTGAGGACATTTTTTTTTTTTGAAAGAGGTAGACAAACTTATGAGGAATCTTGTATTACATTTTCAAATCTTAGATTTAAAAAGAAAATTTTTCATGAATTTCTAACTCAAAATAATTAGCAAATTTTCGTCATTTTTATGTATTTTGTCAATATTTGAACTTTAAATGTTTATAAAAAAAATGTGCTTATGGATTTTTAATTTTTTTCAAATATCATTGTAAAAATTTAATAGTATTTAATAGCCTTGTATTAAATTTTCAAGTATTTTTACTCAACAAATAAAGTTTTATTGACATTAATAGAAAAAAAAACTAATAATATTGGAAACTGAAAATGTCCGTAAAGAGCACAAAATAATTCAAAATATTCGGAAAATGGTAAATAAAAAATAACAATAATATTGTCCTGGAAAATGAGTTCTTAAGGTCACTACAAGGTATAATTTTCAGTCACGCTCTCCCAAAATAACCATCGATCAATAATGACATAACACAAGTGCACAACATTAATCAATATTATATGATATTATTTCATTTATAATTTTAATGAGTGATAAATTATAATGTTTACAAACTCGTATATAGGTAGGTACTGTAGATGTACCTAATGATAAATAAAACGCAGGCATTTTGATCCTATAGTAAAATATACCATCTGCAGCATAATCATATAAATTATGAATTTTACCGCGTATATGTAATATATATATAAAGCTTACATATTATAAAAAAAAATTGTTGAAATAAAACGTAACGCTTAAAAAGTTATGTCAGCATAATAATATAGTGAGCGACTTAATC
>NC_042495.1:58621687-58646980 GCF_005508785.2 Acyrthosiphon pisum
ATTTGGCTAATATAAACATTCAGTCAAAATGTAATGTACCTACAGTCATTTGATTTAAGAGTTGCGCCAACATCCAAAATCAATCTTCTCGAAAACAGATTTTGCGTAAAAATTCCCGTATTTCCTTAATTTTTCTTTTGTTTTTCACGGCGCTTTTGAAAACTACTGGAAAATTTTACTTTATCACCCCCCAAACTACCAACTAGATTCACTTTCCTATCAGAAAAGATACTGTTGAAGAAAATCCAAGCATTTTTACTGTCCTAAAAAGTGATGACTGACACAAAAAAAAAAATTTAAAAAAAAAAAACACACATCATTGTAAAATCAATACATTCATCGTTTCACTCAGAATCTAAAAATCAAGTACAGTAGAAACTCGATTAACCGTCACTCGATTTTTCGTCACTCTTTGTTATCCGTCATTGGTCACCCCCGAAAAAAAAAGTTAATTAGGCGATAAGACGGTCGCGATAAACCCTTCGCGATGCCTAACACGGCAACTATCTAGCGTATAAAAATAGTTTGTAATATTGAGTCGTATTAGGTAAAAGGGCGTGAGCGAAAATTTTGGCGAAAATGAGATATTGGTATCAAAATTTTTCTAAATTTCTGACGCATCGATCTGTAAAATGGATAAGCGACAATACAAACCTGAGCATGTCATTTTGCCATTTAAAGATTGGACGAAAGCGACATGTCGTGAATTTTATAAATAAAACGGGATGCTGAAAAAAATTAGCAACATGTGTCTCAAATATAGTCAAATGCAAAGCAACGATGGAGATTAGAGATGTTAGAACTCGTAAAACCATGAAACCAGCGAAATAAGTATGAATTTTATTTTGAAAATACACACGTTAATTATTTATATATATATACTTTTTTTGCAAAACTTCTGTTAATCGTCTATTTAATTATCCATCATAGTCCTGGTCCGAAGAATCGAGTAGACCGAAGTAGAATCGAGTTTCTACTGTAGTTCTAAGAACAAAGATGACCCAAAAAAAATATGGTTTGTATTAAATTTTGTTTTTAGCGGACTTTTTGTAACAACTAAATTTCAGTGAACCTTATAAGGGGTTTTGGAGGGCTTTGCCTCCCATGTGTCATTTTACACTTTGGGTTTGTAGGACTCTAGCCCCTGTAACTATTCAATCCTAGTTACGCCCGTGGATATAGGTAATTGTATTGTTAAAATATTTAAAGTCAAACAAAATATCCACAATTTTTTAGTCCAAAATCCTTACTAAGTCATACTCATCACTCACACAATTATTATCAGGAGAGAATCAACGAACTCATCACAATATGCAGGTGTGGTATCAACCTAAGACAAACTAACAGTCCAACGTATATTAACTGTATAACCTGCGGGCTGTGATAAAGATAGGTGGGAAGACAAGACTTATAATATCCTGTATTCCTGTCCGAATATCTCAACCAGTCACTAAATCACAAGAAATCACAAACCGGTACACATTGTAATTAACATTGTGGATTATAATTTAAACTATGTAATAATAATTATGCTTATGATTTAAACTTTAATGGCCATTATTGACGAGAATTAAAAAAAAAATAACAATAATATTGTCCTGGAAAATGAGTTCTTAAGGTCACTACAAGGTATAATTTTCAGTCACGCTCTCCCAAAATAACCATCGATCAATAATGACATAACACAAGTGCACAACATTAATCAATATTATATGATATTATTTCATTTATAATTTTAATGAGTGATAAATTATAATGTTTACAAACTCGTATATAGGTAGGTACTGTAGATGTACCTAATGATAAATAAAACGCAGGCATTTTGATCCTATAGTAAAATATACCATCTGCAGCATAATCATATAAATTATGAATTTTACCGCGTATATGTAATATATATATAAAGCTTACATATTATAAAAAAAAATTGTTGAAATAAAACGTAACGCTTAAAAAGTTATGTCAGCATAATAATATAGTGAGCGACTTTAATCCACTAGAATTCAGGTGGGAATAACGAGTCCACATTATTCGATAATAGGAAGTAAAGGTAAACATATTATACAACTGTCAACTAAATCAAACATTTCATTTGTATGTTCTTAGTCTCCCACGACTGAATCTTTATTAACATATTAATTATTGTGTATAGCTACCTATTTTGAATAATAAAAACATTATCTGTTTACTTGCAATCAATTATTGAGTTCCGAAAAGTAAATAATAATATTGGCTAGTAAGCACCTAGAAACATTCTATAAACCGTTGGGTGCTCGAAAGTAAATTAGATTTAGATGATAATATAATATCCGTGTTTTATTTTTTAATTACTTGCTCATTTTTATATTATTATTATTATTACGAAATCCCACGTTGGTTTTAACGTCAAATCAAACAATAGACAATATTATATTCAAACGAATCCCTGAGACAACGTTCGTTTTCATATTTTTCAATGCGTATTATACAATTGGTAGACTATAATATATAATGCATAAATACCACTTATCATGTCACTTGAACTGCATCATTAAATTTGTTCAAAAGCAGCATTATAATGATACCTATGTTACTTTTGTTTTTCGTGAGGAAATATCAACATGGTAATCATTTTATAAATTATATACTTATATAATATTTGATAAAATATTAATATTGTATTAAAAATTAAAAAATCGAGTGATAAAATTACATAGCAGTAGGTACTTATACACCATTTTAATATTATGTGCCTTCTAATAACAAGTTTCCAACAATAATTTCTAATCCTGGAAAAACTATAGAAAGTACCTACGTTGATTATAATTTATAACTAAAACATTATATAAAGAGATATCAACTCATATTATATAGGTACTTGTATGGTTATTGGTTATAAACTTCATATTATAAATAAACTTCAACGCATATAATATTATAATATATCATATAAATTTTTTTTAAACATAATTAACCTACATTTTAACGAAAATCAATTAATATTATATAGCATATAAAATAACCATTAATTATCAGTCAGGAAACATATTTTTATTTATTCATCAACAAGATAAACCGTAGAGAACGTCATGTTCGTTTGGTCCATGAGTCCACAGTTTATAATAAATTGCATTGTTACTTGTTAAATATGAAAAGTTAGGTATAGCAATTAATATAAAAATTAAATTTTGTTCTGAATATATTTTGCTTGTTTTAAGACTTTTTAATTAAGTGTATATTTATTCAGCATTATCCCCACACCTCAATGTTACTACACAACAGTGTTTCTCAAACTTTTTATCTGACGGACTACTTACACACAGGACAAATCTTGCCTACCTCTTAGTACTTAAAAAATAAAATAAAAACATAAATAATTTATCATAATAATAATAGTTTTATTATAAATACTGAAGGATGAGAGCCCTATTTTAGTACATTTTCATTTGCAAATCATACTTATATTATATTATATAGCCCGTCCAGTATATTGAAACTACATATCCTAATTTATTGTTTTGTTATTTTCCATTAAAAATTAAAATAAACATTAAACATAAATCAATTGGCAGCATATTATCATTACTAATATAATTAATATCACAGTTTCATTAGATATTTAGGTATTAACAATAAATTACAATATTTATAAAGTATGTGTCTTATACCTAATATTAGTATAATACGTCCGGACCAAATTTTAGACATCCATTGTGCCCGATTCAGCAGTACCTATATAATTATTTTGTAGCCGTGTATGTTGCAATTATATAGCAAAGCATATAATACTAAGGCTGGGCATTAACGAGTTAAAAAATTAAAGTTAAGTTAATAAGTTAATTTTATATTAACTTTTTAACTTAACTAGTTAATTTTGGCTTTTCATTAACTTAACTGTTTACTTACTAAATTTCTTTTTTAATTAACGTGAAATTAACGAGTTAATTTTTCATTTCAAGAAGTAAGTTAAGTTAATTTATTTTGTTTTTAATTTTATCATATTTCACTACTTCAGTAATTTCGTTTTCATGTCAAAAAATATTTACCGTGAATTGTTTAAAGTAAAAAATGTATATAATTCGAATTTAACTAATATGGAAACAACACTGTATACGATATAAACACTATAGTCTATAATTTAGTTTTGGGTTGGAAAAAAATTAAGTATGTTAGCATTGTATAAACAAATTAACTTTTTTTAACTTAATAAAAAGTTAACAAAAAGTGTGTATTAACTTTTAACTTAACTGAGTTAACCTATAGTTAAATTAACTTTTAACTTTTTGTTATTGGTGCATATTAACTTAACTTAACTGAGTTAAAAAAAATCATTAACTTGCCCAGCCTTGTATAATACATGTTAATTTTTAATACACACAATTTTGCAAATTTTAATATGCTATATCCCTAGCTCTGTTTTTTGTTTTAATAATAATAATCTATACTATACCTAATATATATAATTCTTGCGTCACAGTGTTATAGTGGTCGCACTCCTCCGTAACGGCTCGACCGATTCTTATGAAAATGTTTTGTGTATATTCAGTAGGTCTGAGAATAGGTCGTCAAGTATTTTTTACCTTCCTACCACCCATCCGGGGAGGTGCTTAAACGGGGATTTTAAGATTTACAGTGGAAATTTTGGTTTATAAATGGTTGCTGTTGTTTATGTAAGAGAAAGAATTAGAAGAAGTTAGTATTTATTTATTATTGATTACCATTGGTCATTCTGACAGATAAGATGCAAAATCATGGTGGTAACTCGGACGACCGCCTAACGAAAATAATAATGTTAAAATAACGTATTCATCCGAAACGGCTCGACCGATTCTTATGAAAATGTTTTGTGTATATTTGGTAGGTATGAGAATAGGTCGTAAAGTATTTTTCACCCTCCTACCACCAATCCGGGTAGGTGCTCAAACGGGGATTTTAAGATTTACGATGGAAAATTTTTGTTTATATACGGTTGCTATTGGTTATTGGAGAAATAATTAGGAGAAATTAGTATTTATTATTTGGTTGCCACTGGTTAATCAGGCGGATTAGATGTAAGCATGCATCAAATCAATTTTCGCACACTGCCTACTTGATATGGTGTCGCACATTATCCGCGATCTGACGCAGTAGGATTGCCTATACTTAGGAGGCTGAGTCGCACCCAAAAGGAGTTGAACGATCACAATTTTTTTTAAAGTTGTAATTTTTACGGGCAACGATGTGCGCGGGATCAGCTAGCATTATATTATAAAAAGGTAAAGTTTGTGAGGTTGTAGGGGGTAATCTCTGGATCTACTGAACCGATTTTGAAAATTCTTTTACCATTAGAAAGCCACATTATTTATTATAGTCATAGGCTAATTTAAAAAGAGTAAATTAAAACCAGGGGAGGTGCTCAAACAGGGATTTTGAAATTTACGATGGAAATGTTTGTTTGTAAATGGTTGCTATTGGTTATAGGAGAAATAATTAGTAGACATTAAGCCGGGTTTACACTACACCGTGACGTGTAAAATCATCACAGTTACCAAACAATACCGCATAAATAGTTGAATATAATCAAATTTTGATCGTGTGGGTTACATTTATGTGCAGAAAAGTGATAACTGAAAAAAAATTATATCATTTTATCATCAGGTACAATATTCATATCATTTGTATAATGGTATTGCATTTTGGTATAATTGTATAAATTATAAACATAAAAACACAAAATCACATGTCACGGTGTACACTGTGTGTTATATAGGTAAATCATATAATTTATATAAACACGCACCTAATAAATTCAAACAATGTAAACATATTATATTAACTAGGCACTTATATTACCCATTATATATATATATATATATTTTATTGTTTCAGTATCAACTACAAAGTTATTAGCTTACAATTATTTAAACAGTTTGGACTTATTATTATATATTAAATGTATAGACAGTTGTTTTACATTTTATGGCTTAGAAATAATGATAATTTTAGTATTATTGAATATTGATAGGTAGTCTTAAAAACCGTGTAACAGGATTCACAACAACTCATCATTATTATAGTATAATTCTACCATACCACATAAATCGTGTTAAAATATAAAACGCGATGTGACCTCTAATGTATAATAACGTGAAGTCAAGGTAATTTTAAAGTCAATATTAAAATAGGCATACTGAAGCGTGATCATTTAAGGGAAAATGTTGAAATATTTCATTTTTAAAATAAATATCGGCGTAGCACGGTCTTAGTAAAGAACAATATTTATTTGGCGGTGAACTGTCAAAATATTAATGTATTTATGGTAAAGTCAGTGTTGTGGAATAACTTAACATTAGAAGTTACTGATACCTATATGCAATTACTTTTTAAGATAAGTACCTAATTATTGTTAAGTAATTTTTTTAGTAAAATTAATAAACTATTCGTTATTTCATTTTGTTTAATACATTTTAAGATTGATAATATATGTAAATATATCATATACCTATGTTTGATTTTCTGATAATAAAATTTTATTAAAAGAGATTTTTGATAAAAAAAAGTTTTGATGTGTTAACATCTTTACGCACCCATATGCACATTTGATGTGTACTAGTGTACTTTACGTACTTTACTATGATCTTTAAGGCCGCTCCCCCCCCCCCGCAAAAAAAAAGAAAGAATGTGTCTAAAAAAATGGGTTTAGGGTGAATTGGTAAATAAACGAAATATAAAACGAAATATTGTAACGGAAGTTGCGTAATCGTTCAACACTGAGTTAAGCCCAAGTAGAGTATCCGTGGCAACGTTTATATACACTCATATTGTATTAAATCAAATTGTTATTATTTTTATTATTGTGGTGAGCCATCACCACAAATCTCCCTCTCTACGGTCCCCCTGCTACGGTTGGCGACACGTCCGACATGTACCTACCTATTTGGCATTTTCATTTAATTTGGTTGATACATAATTATTTAATTGTTTTATGTTTATGTTTTAGTATTTCAGAAACATAGATTTATTTAGATCGAAACAGGGGATTGTTTCTTCCATTTTTCTTCTGTTGACAAAACAAGTGATGACATTATATCTACCGTCAATAATTTGAATTCTGATCGCAACTATTGTGATTTGGATTGAACTAAACACCGATTAAGATTTATAAAGTATTATACGACATAACAAATTAAAAAGAAACATTTAAGTATTAAAATTGTACATGTTAGAGAAAGGTTAACAACGATAACTGATAAGCACGAACTAAGATATATCTAATAGCGTTTTCCACCACACCGCACTGACTGCATCAGTGCATATTTTTTATATTCCACCGGCAAATTAACGATTTAAGATAGTATCTATAGCCGTGGGCAAAATCAATGTGCACTGAGTGGACTTTTTATGTTTCACCTCAATGCACTATGCCAGTTTTTTGCACTCAGTGCAGTGATAGTTTTCATTATCATGATAAGTACCACAGTACCCATGAAATATTTTATTATATTTATATATCGGTGCACTCAGGTCGATTATCAGTACCTATATCAGTGCAACCTGGGTACTACAGTGCGGTATCGTGGAAAACGCTATTAGTTCGTGCTGATAAGAGACAACAACAGTAGTGATGAGTGATAACGACATTATGATAACAACTATGTCAAGTGTTTAAGTAAACAAGACTACAAATTGGTTCGGAGAGAGTTATTCTTTGAACATTTAGATAATATTGAATCATTTAAGTTGAATGGAGATTGGAGAGCCCATGAATAAACGTTTAAAATTCTTTGAAGTATAGTTTTTAAATTAATTATTTTAATATAAATAGTATAATATTTTTAAGTTTAAACGATTTCTTTAGAAAACTATTGATGAGATATTCATATTTAATGAACTAAGAATACATTTTAAATGAGCCGTATTACCAGGAGGATATACAACACATTTTACTCATCATGATTTTGTTTTTTATAAACCAAAGTTTGATGATGGTAAAATGAAAATTGAAAAACAATTAGTGTTTAAGTGAATATGTTTACCAATTTATTATTGAAATTGAAAAAATAAGCAAGACTTGAAAATATCTATTTAACTCTAATCGGTTTCAAGCAATTAAATGACTTGATTTAAAAACAATGTGTGTAGGTGGTCCAAGATCAATAGATTTTCCAGGTAAACATTATTCCTATCCACATTTCCTATAAAATATAAATATAAATTCCTGGATATTTTTTTTGATTATAATATGATATTCAGGAGTTCGGATAAAAACGGCAACCTTGGAAAATAATCAATTGTCACTAAAAATGTACAATTTATTTATTTTATATCCTCCACTGGTACCCACCCACAGCAAGTCTCATAGGCTCCTATATTTTTAAATTACAAAAAAATAACTAAAATCGCGGGATGACTATTTAGTCAACTGATAGCGTTGTAAAGAGTGAACTCTCAAAAAATAATTGCGACCCCCCGCATTTGTCTCTTGTAAAATACTTTCAGGGCCACTGATAAGCTGCTCGTGTCCCAGACTAATCCATTTCAAGTATTATTATCTTTAGTCCGTGATATTTTATAAGAATGGGATAACTAATTAATATCAGCGCCACCAATCGATCTGGCGAAAAATTATCGACAAAACAAAAGTGTTAGTATATTATATTTTTATCAATTAACTTGACACGTTTCTAACAACGTCAATCAAATCCGTCCTATTAATATATAAATGTATTGTGACGGTATAGGTAACAAAATATGTATTTTAGATTTTGAGCGGAGCGATGTATATACTGATTTTACAATGGTGATATGTTTTTTTTTGTATCTATCATCACTTTTATGCTTCGATTTTCAACTTCTGTATCTTTTCCAGCGGGAAAGGAAATCTATAGCATAGATAATATAAGAAGTGGATAGGACATAAGAACTTATCACTATAAAAATAGAAAATTTAGTGATACTGTGGCGGACGGGCCACATAAGACTCTGCGCACGGGCGCAGAGCGCACTCTGGTTGTTCGTCTCAACGCATTCGGACTCGGGAAGTGACGACTAAACCGCGGGTCGTTTCGCTACTTCCTCCACAGTCACGCCACCGGCGCATTACGGCATATTTAAGAAACATCTTGAACACCAGACCAACGTCCTCACGAAGACACGAACGCCGGCCGGTCAAATCTTTTGTGGGCCCACACTCCGCCAAAATACGTTTTTAATGTTATATGGGGCCAATATTGATATGATATTATTGATAAATGATAATAAATAACATGAATGATTATTTCATAGACCTTATACTAATAGACGGAACATCCAGGCGGGATGCAGGTGGGTGGTGCGGTTTGCGTTACAGTGATATATATATATTATATTCAGTAATATACAGAGTATTTTATCATCTAGTGCGCACGTGTGGTGTACGTTGTACTACCTTGATCAGCGCCGCCACGCTTGGACGCCGGAACTACAACCACGTCCCGTCTATTAGTATAAGCATAGAACAATATAGAAGCGACAATCGATCAGCTGATTGGGGTATTGGTTACCTATGATTGAAGTCTGAATCTACGAAAAACATGGAATTGGTTCCACGCACCAACATGATGTTAGACCCATGGTTACAAATATTAAGAAAACGGTTCCAAGACTATGGCGGGATACGTTACGCGGGATCGGATTGTTTACCATTCCCTATTTCACGTATGCCACGCCCCTCTAGACACCATTTTCAAGGCCACAATCGCCCAATCCGACCAATTCACGGAGTGTCGTACCCCTGGACCCTAGTATATGGTCTATGGGTTAATTAATAATAATCACGATTTAAGATAGTATGGTCGCAGAACAATGTTCCCATCGACCCATTAGAAAAATATTATCACACGACATATGGTTTGAATCGAAAAGTCACGTGATCCATTCTTATATTATCTATGGAATCTATTTGGTGTATTGAGGAGGTAAAAATTTAAAATTTCCAGTAATTTTCAACAAAGAAAAAAAACGTAAATTTTTATATACATATATTTATTAAATTTTTATCTATGAAATTTTCATTGAACATTTATATTATCATTATTAATTTTCTATAGACCATAAAATCAAAATATTTTGACTTGGTGTGAGCTGTTTATACAGACATTTTCAGTTATCCATAAAATATGTCAATAAAAAAAATTACATTAACATGATTTCATTGTCAATAAAACAGTCACATTTCATAAATCTGTTTGATAATAATAAAATCAAAAAATGGTACGAGTTAAAAAAATACTACATGGCTTATAAGTCAGGAATACTACTATACTAGTATGGGTGATCGAACACTGATATTATTTCTATAATAATTTGGAAATTGTATCTCAATTCATTATCTTATATTTTCCCTTAATTTTAAATATTTAAAACGTTGGAACTTTATTGCCCCGGGAACAAATTTATTAATCAATAACATTGTCGATAAAGCTGGACTCAACTCACGGCTCGCGTCTGGTATTATAATAACTGTTGTAATAATACATGAAAATAATAAATTACAAAATTTCGGCCATGTAAATGTGGCAAGTGGCAAGATCGCATAAAATATTCTATGCTCAATCGCTTTATGTCCAATCGTGCTTTACCAAATAAAATTGTAATAGTTGGGTCAAAAATTATACAATTTTTTTTATAAACAATTATAGTTTGAATATGACGTAAAAATCACGAAAATTATTTTGAAATAGAAATTCATAAAAAAATGTCTCTTTAACTCTAAGATTTTAAAATTTAATACGAAATTCCTCATACGTTTGTCTACACTTTTATAAAAAAAAAATCTCTACCGAAAAGTTAAAATATATTTTAATGAGTGTTTTGAATTTTTGTGAATGCTTGAAAATTGAATACAATAAGGCTCCTCGCACATTTTTACAATATCATAAAAATAGCTTAAAAATATTAGGCAAGATTTTTTTTTAAAATCTTTTAAAGTTCAAATGCTGACATAATATTTGATCAAATTGAAAATTTACAATTATTTTGTTGTCAAACATTTATTAAATGTTCTACTTTTATAGGGAAGAATTGAACATTTAAAACAAGGTTTCACGTAAATAGTTAATTCTGTAACCAACAAATATACATATTTTTTTTTTTTTTTAAAGTTGTTTTAATTTTTAAGTTAAAATTTGGACAAAATTAGATATTTAAACGATAAAGAACGATTTAAGTTTTGTGTTAAAATTTAAAAATATTCGTGGGTATTTGAAACTTCCAAAGTATATTATTATATACAAATATGATAGTAAACAAATAATTATAATTCAACTTAACCGGCTACCGTATATTATAATAACAATATAAATATAATATAAAATATCCTTGGCTGACAAACTGTCTCCGCTCAGAATCATTTTTCATATACAATGATATTCAAATTTAACTCCATCTATTACAGTCACCCTCTTGTAACCTATTGTACAGCAGAGTGACACTCAATCACCTGTTTTTTTTTATTATTATTGATCTTAAGCTGCATCGGTAACTATTACCACTAGCGTTTTGTAGAGGAGTTACAGTTGGTTTAAGAGCACTTGTATGTGAAGGATTTGTCACTAAAACCCGGGTGGGAACCTAGTGACGCCAACCGATGCTAGAACTCAGATCATGTTAGTGACTGAGGCCAACCACTATGCCACACCAGGCCTCAATATATGTATTACATGTATATTTATAAATTATAAATTTTTTGTTAATATTTTAAATTGTAATAAATGTATTAACACTTTATGTGAAACATGCGTGATTCTACAATAGTATTCTTAAAAAAATATTAATTTTTTTTACCAGTTTCAATATTATCTCCTTCATTTTTTTTTTACCAGTTTCAATATTATCTCCTTCATTTTTTTTTTACTGCCTATTCGAAAACCTACAATTCTTCTAAAAAAAATCATCTGTGCAATATAGGTCAAAGAATCAAAGCATTTTTGATAATCCTTACATGAAAGATTTAACAGCTATTATAGTATAATTATTGAGGTACAATGGTTAGAAATAGTAAATAAGTTGCAATTCAATTGTGAAATATTTTTAATTTACAAATTAAAATAATTATAATTAAATTATGTAGGTACCTAGGTATGCGTCATGTAAACATAAAATGTATTTCATTATTTAATTTCCCATAATATTTTTTATCTAAAATAGAGACATTGATTTAATAAATTAAACCATAATGAATACGTTCTAATAAATCATGAGCAAATATGTTCTAGAATATTAACACAGCCTGTGTATTATAAAGTAAACTAAACTTTATTAAATTATAATAATGTACCTACTGTTAAATACAATATATAGCCATTTGTTATATTTTACAGATGTTCAAAACAATTATCAGTTGTAGTTAAAAACATGTGTATGGTACTGAAAACTTTTAAGTTGTCTAGGAATCCTCTGGTACATTTATTGTATTTAATACTAATTATTACTACTGTTAGCAACCATCGCGTACAGACTGATGGAAACATTAATAATGTAGCTAAAGCCACAGATCCTATTTCATCTGATGTGGATAAAAGATCAACAATTAAAGACGAAGATCAGAAACTGGATGATGAAGACGATCCATTTGGTAGTATGACGCTAGGCTTAAGTCCTGAATCATCAACTCCTGGGGACCTTAAACCAGAAGAAAAGGAATTAGAAGCAGAAAATGATCAGAATTTCAAAGGTGCAGATCCTATTCCATCAAATGTGGAGAAAGGATCAACAACTAATGGTGGAATAATGGAACAAAAAAAAAATATGATAAAAGGATTTCTTGCAGGGTTGAATGCTAAAAATAGCAAAAATCAGCCTAATGAAAATGAAATAAATAATACTGACCCCGAAGAAAATAACATAGATGTTGCAGATAATAAGCTTGAAGATCAGGAACTGGATATTGAAGACGACCCATTTGGTACTATGACGCTAGACGTAAGTCCTGAATCAACAACTTCTGGAGACCTTAAATCAGAAGAAAATGAATTAGAAGCAGAAAATGTTCAGAATACCAAAGACGGAATTACAAGTTCAAAAAAAAAAAAGAAAAAGAAAAAGAAAAAGAAAAAGAAAAAGAAAAAGAAAATGAAATCAGAAGCTATTCCTGACACTCAATCAGAAGCTATTCCTGACACTCAATCAGAAATTATTCCTGATACTCAATCAGAAATTATTCCTGATACTCAAGATACGCCACATCCATTGAAGCCAATTAATCCGGAAGACTTGACACTATCTTCACTCAAGAATATTGACCATGAACCAGAAGAAAAGGAAATAGAAGCAAAAAATAATCTTATTTCATCTAATGTGGATAAAAGATCAACAATTAATGACGAAGATCAGAAACTGGATGATGAAGACGATCCATTTGGTAGTATGACGCTAGGCTTGAGTCCTGAATCAACAACTCCCGGGGACCTTAAACCAGAAGAAAAGGAAATAGAAGCAAACAATAATCTTATTTCATCTAATGTGGATAAAAGATCAACAATTAATGACGAAGATCAGAAACTGGATGATGAAGACGATCCATTTGGTAGTATGACGCTAGGCTTGAGTCCTGAATCAACAACTCCTGGGGACCTTAAACCAGAAGAAAAGGAATTAGAAGCAGAAAATGATCAGAATATCGAAGACGGAAGTTCAAAAAAAAAAAAGAAATCAGAAATTATTCCTGATACTCAAGATACGCCACATCCATTGAAGCCAATTAATCCAGAATACTTGACACTATCTTCACTCGAGAATGTTGAAATCGTAAAAATTAAAGGAGAAGTAGATCCGGAAAGCGAAGCTATAAGAAAAAAAAAGAAAAGAAGTAAGATACAAAAGTTGGTTGGTCTTAACATTTTAAAAGTCTGCTTTGATAGATTATTACATTCAAAAATTGTTATATATGAGAGCTTTATTTATCCTACAGAAGTTAAGATAAATTTATATTATATTTTTAACTTACGCAATTTTTAAAAAAATAACCAATTACTTTTCAAAAATAACTTGTTTAAACTGGCTATTAATACTTATAATATTATATAGTTTGAGTTAAATTACCAATCTTTAGAGAAATTGTACATATTACTTTTTATTATCACTTGAATATAACTTCAGAACAAAAAAAACATGTTGTGAAACCTATTTCTCAAACATTCACTCAGAATCTATTATCTGATTCAAATTAACTAAATTCTTAAATAATTAAATTAATTAAGATATTTCAAACTAAAAAAATGTATTATGCACAATTTCACACAATGTCAATTTATAGAAATTTAACATATTTAAAAAAGGTAGGAACCTATGATTCAGAAACCGAAGTTAGCTTTTTGGGTACTCGTTTTATTTTGTTTATCTCGGCACATGATAGTGATAGTTGTGAGTGCTGTTATATCAAAACAAATTTTAAATCATCGCATTTGAGTAACAACTTTGAGCGTATCTACTCTATTACAACTGAATTGGGTGAAATTTCTTTAAAATGTATTTACCATTGTCAATAGTTATTTTCTTAATATTCTTAGACTGCTAGAGATGTTATTGATAAAATCACTAAACAATATCTTCAACCAAGTAGGTAAACGAGTAAACACATTCTATTTTTCAAAGACCAGGACATTATTCATCCTTAAAACAACCTAAAGGTCGCCACACATTGTTATGGTGGTATTGAAATTATTTTGTTTTACCGCTATCGTCACCGTCACCACTGCCTACTATTGCAGCGTGACGTGGGGACCTTGGCAGGTATTACCTATAGTATAGGTCCTATACTATTATAGTTTTTAAAATTACAAAAAAAATTGCTTCTGGTTACGGTGGTAAACGATTGATGCTCCACGGTTAGTATAATAATATTATAGGTAGATTATTGTAGTTAAATACTCAGTTATTTTCATTATCTTCAGACTTCAGCCCATATTACCGTTCAAAGTTTCAAACGATCAAACGTTCATTGATGTAGGTATCTAAAGTTGTCATGCATTCTATATTACCTATACCTACATCATAGACAATATGACTCATGTTATATAAATATATACAAGTATACAACTAAAGAAATAAATACTAAATAATACAATATATATTATATGTCAACCAAAATTATGTAATTGGTACATACAAATAGTAGACGGTAATCTTTTTTTTATTTTAACATTTAATTTTGTATTCTAGACACGTTTAAAGAATTCGCACCTACAGAAGGAGATGCACGTATATATTGTACATTTTTGGGAAATGTATTAAAAATGTACAACAAAGTAAAAAAACGTTTTGTTGGACACTTTTGTCATGCAATTGTTTTTGGCACCCCATTAATCTTAAAAAATCATCGTGTACACTTGAGCGAAAACATGAGAGGTATGTCCCTAATAAATAAGATATAAATTAATAGAATATATTAATTTAAAAAATGCTTATCATAAAATCAATATTTTAATAAATATTTTTTTATCCATACCTATAGATCAGCTGCGTGGTATACATGAACACAAACAACTAAGTCTTGTTATCGTCATTATGCAATTTTCAAACTATAAATATTGGGTACGCGCGTTACGTAACGAAAAAGGCATGGACAACTTAATTATAGATATAGTACATACGGCCGTGCATTATAAAATTGACGGGATACAATTTTCAAATTTACATCCAACAAGGGTATGAATTAATATTTTTGTTAATTATAAATCCTTAAAATTTGATTTAAAATTAAAAATCTGTTAAAAAATGTAACTTATGTTTTAAAAGTGTTCCGAATTCCAATTTGAAAAATATACCTCTGTATATCAAATGTAATATACCTACTGCAGCTCACGCCGAGTAATAAAAATAATTATATATTATGGTCCAATCAATGTATCCGCGTGCTACACATAAAAACCATTGTCGCAGCGGTGCTCAATGAGCTGATCGCACACACACACGTTTTCATTATAATCATTATTGGAATCTGTCAATCACTGGAAAAACAATCAAAGTTCTTGAAGTTTATGATACATATAGAGTAAAATATGAATAGTTAGGTAACTCTTGTATTAAAATCGGTCTAAAATTAATAATTAAAATAAAAAAACATTTAGATACATTGACATTTTAATTCATTTTCAGGTCTTTAAAGTAAAACTGAACAGTTAAATAATTTATTATTCATGAAAAAAATATTAAATTTGACCTATATTAACCTATATATTTCCATAGTAAAAAGCGTTTAAGTTGCAGTAATAATGTAATTTAAATTAATATCTTTAAACGCCGATTTTCTTAGGTTTCATAATATTATACTTAAGAAACACAATGAACAAGAAAAAATAGTAATTACTTCTCTAAAATTCTAACTATTGTAGATAAACATGACCAATCAAAAAATTATTATATAAGATCACGCGCCACTTTTAATGCATTAGAATAACGACAGAAAATAATTACAAATAAAATTTAGTGATGTCTGAACGAAAATCGTCATATATATACCATATACGTAAACCAGTATACGTTACTTATTAGTTATTAGTTTTACATACAGTCAACTCTCGATAGTTCAAAGTTCAAACCTATATTCGATAATTCAAAATGATTGCTCGTTCCCTTAAAAATCTCACAGTAATGCGAATAAAAACGTTTCATTTAAGTACACTCGATAATTCATGATACAATTTGAAGGAAAACTATAGCTGGAAAACACGCGACAATTCGAAGTTCAACGCTCGGCAATTAGAAGTGTATTCACCAAAATGTATTTCTTACTATCTTATCGGTAATAATTTACCTTATATTTGTGTATACATTTAAATTATTATTTCCAATAACTAATGAATTATTATCTTAGGTATATGCGCAAGTCGTCGGACTAACTTCTCACCCAGTAGGAGTTCATCGGCGCCACAATTACAACTATACTTTCTACATTTTCTTTCTTTCTAGAACATGGCCAAAACTAGCTTAGAAAGGGTGGAGGCATTTCGGGAGCGTCAACGCACAAAATATAAGACTAGCCATGTTGACATATCAACATTGAGCGTCAGATACAAAATCTGACACATACCATTTTTTTTAGCCCTCTTAATATTTCGAGCCACTCAGCAATTAGAACTTTCTGTAATTTGACATTTTTCAAAAGTCCCACATCCCACCAACTTCGAATTATTGAGAATCGGCTGTATTATATTAAAACGCAGTAACTACTAAATTAGACATTAATAGAATAAAAAAAATAGCCTTTAATAATATGATTTGTTTTAAATTATAAGTACTGAGCAGAGCGTGACATATAAATAGGTACATATTGATTTGGGATCATTTTTTATTTAATTTCCATGCAGTTTTTAATAAAATATTAAAGAACAAAAGATTGATATTAACATAAAATTCGTTATTTTTTACCATTTACTTATGCACAATATATTATTATTTTTTTTAAAACTACCAACCTACTTTCAAAATTAGATAGAAACATAAGAGTAGGTACCTATAATAATATACTTACCTAATGTTTCACATCATTATTTGGTACGTATTATAATAGAAATATTAATAAAATATACAATAGAGTAGGTAAATACATCATATTACAAGCACTAGACAATCAAAAAAACATTCGAATTGTGTTCTAAAAATAATGAAAAAATTTCAAAAAAATGGTTTTTGTATAATATTATGTATAATGGTTTTTTACAAACAATAATATATTAATATGTTTTAATTATTGAATTGGAAAACCTTTTAAACCTGTGAATAATTATAGGTAACCGATGAAGTAAATATACAAATGATGAATAATCTAATACAATTCTTTGAAAATCTAGAAAAAGCTGCAAGAGTAAAGAAGCATAATTTAAAAATTGGCATAACCATCGATATGCACGGTCTGTCGATCACAAAAAGTAAATAACATACATCAATGTAAAATGTATATAATATTAAACAGTTATTGAAAGCTGATTAATTTCCAGAAAATAGTTAATTAAATGTAGTATATTTATTTAATTCAAAAGGAATAATAATTCTATTTGAACTCAATTGAAACTCAGTTTATGATTGTATTTATAATATTTAACACTGAATATAATTAAAACAATAAAACAAACTAAACTCAAATATGGTGAATACTAAGGATGGATGTATAAAATTAATGAATATGTATAATATAATTAATTAACTATTCAGCGTAGGCGCATAGCGAGTTACCTTTTATGCTCATTAGTCATTACTCATATTAGATACTAAAAATGTTCTTAATCACATAAGGCATAAGTTTTTTTTTTTTTTTTTATTAAAAATATATTACAATCTGTTTACACATAAAACAATAAGTAACAATGATGATAGTGATTAAAGAAAGACATGAAGCACATGAAGAGGAGACTGTCCAGTGACAGAACCTCAGAAAATTTGAGTTCGGGCATTGAAAATAAGGCATAAGTTATTTAATTAAATGTATATAATTTTAATTTTTATCAATAAAATTTTGATAGGTAATACCAATTAAACTAAATTTTTTAAATTCAACTGGATAATATCACTTAAAATGTATTTATACCTGTTGTATTTTACTATTTTACATGTTATAAAATAAAAACAGGTTTTACTTCATTCAAACATTTAAATTCACTGGTCACTTGGTATTCATTCAAAACGATTTCCATGGTAACATGTTCATCGGATTACACGACTACAGGCACTTCTCCATTAGAAGGAAAAATGGGCTTTGTATGTTTGATTCGTTAATAACACAAATATTATGTATTTTTTCATAACATGTTTGTATGGTTATTTTATATTTATGATAACACATTAACACATATAATTTATTATTTTTATTTTATTCTTTTATTACAAATATTTTACATTTGTAATGCATGTTTGATTATTAATGCCTAATTTATTTTAATGAATTTTTTATCAAACTTTTACATAAAATTAATATTACTCTAAAATACTAAAATAGTAAAATCTACAAAAATTATAGTCAAAGTTTCAAAGTTTCAAATTTATTTAACCTCTTTAATTGTCAAGCAATTGACCTTTGAATATAATAATTTCGAAACCTTCTATATTCATAAAATTAAACATAAATATACATTTTAATTGTATTAACTATATTTACGATGAATATTATAGTAGGCTCCTATTTAATTAAGATATAAAAACTAATAAAATATTATATACAATATCAATCACAAAATCCAATTTTACAATATTGAATACCTATGGGTATATCGTATATCATTCAAATTGTAATCTAATTGTATTAATTTACTTCAAACTAAAATCGTTGTATCACCATTATTTATTTTTTGTTAGAATATGACAATTAAAACATTAATCGAGAAAATTAATCACTATAACGAATTTGATATGACGAAACTTGTAGTTGGTATACAATTATTTCCAAATAAAGAAAATGATCCACGCCCATACACATATGAAGAGGTAAGTGTGTTACATAGGCGCAAATAGGGGGGGGGGGGATTTAGGGGCTAAGCTCCCCCAAAAATTTCCATAGCCCTCCCAAACATTTCCTACATTTGGTTTTAAGCTTATTCAATATTATCAAAGTAAGGTCCTATAAGCTCTATTAGCCCCCCCCAAATCTCAAACGCTATTTGCGCCTATGTGTTAACAGTTTAACATTATATTTTGAAAATATGCAAATTATTCACGATAAAAACTATTTTCATATTGAAGTTTAAACACTAAATGTGCAAATAATAGAATCAAATATAAATAAAAATAAAATAAATATAATAAATATATACAAAATATTTTATAAATGTTTCATTAGAAGTAATCATAACTTATAGAATTAGTATTCTATCATTACTAATATATTTTATAAATTATAAGTTAGAAAACCAATTAATTATATAACTAGTGAAGTTAAGTAGTTAAAAAAATTTAATTTTTATACAACTTTAATTTTTTAACAAGTTTAATGTCCACCTTTGCATATATTGTAGGTGTAAACATTTAACTAAAAAATAATAATAATAAAATGTGTGTGTTTAGTTATGTTCGAGCCCAAAGGACACTTGGCACAAGTGGTGTGCTGCGAAACCTGAAGATCATCGAGCAAAGGTATCTCTAATTATTCGTCTTCATTCGTCTTATGTTCTATACAACTTGTTCTAGTAATTTGCCTCCACAACCACATCTCCATAGCCTCCAGTCTATCTTTTTCATACTTTCCTATCGTCCAAGACTCACAACCATATAGTAATATACTCCAAATGTATGTTTTTATGAATTTCTTTCTTGAACTTATACACTTAGACGTTTATTAGTAAGAAGTGTCCGTTTTTTCTCGAATGCTTGTTTTGCTAATGTAATTCGTTTGAAGTTTAAACGCTTATAAAAAAAATTGTAACTGAATATTTATATTTTTCAAATATCATTGTAAAATTATAATATGAGGAGCTTTGTATTAAATATTCAAGATTTTTTACTCAACAAATGCAATTTTATTCACATTCATAACAAAAAAAAACTAAAAAAATTTGAATCTGAAAATGTCCGTAAACAGTCAACATTTTTTAAAAATGTTATCGGGTATATAAAATGCTAATATAAACAACCAGTGAAAATTGCATATATCTACGGTCATTTGTTTTAAATTTACACCAAAAACCGAAAACGATTTTGTCAAAAACCGATTTTCCTTAAATTTTTTTTTTGTTTTTCTCGACGCTTTTGAAAATTACTGCACCGACAATATTCACTGTCTCATGGAACAAGATACTGAAGTTAAATATCGAAGCATTATCTCGACTACTTATCGTGTACATAGACGAAAAAAACAATAAAAAATATTTTTAAAAAAAAAACCCACACACATCATTGTAAAACCGATACATTCATCGCTCTGCACAGAATCTAAAAAAAACTTATACGCTTTGTAGTTTGTAGTGTTTGTACATATTTTTTTAACAATTTATTTTCTACGTTGTTTACTGTTTTTATAGGGTAGATTTTTGCGGGGAACTGAAATTGGAGGCGTTCAACTGTATTACATGCATTCTGACGATTACAGGTCCACATGTGGATGTTATTCGTTCCCGTTGATCCGGGCACTTCTTCGGGGCTTGATTAAAGTTGATACACCAGAAACGTGTGATTTTCAAACGGCACACAACTAAACATCTGTAATTGTATCAACTATCAAGAGCCATTATAATATTATGTTTCCCTCGATAGTCATAAACTCATAAATCATATTAATTATTATTGGGCGCTTATGGAATATTATATTGCTGTTATTATTATTATTAAATCAATATTTTGTATAGGTACACTGTGCTATATTAAGAGCGTATTTGTTCGACACATATTCTGTTCATTTTAATTACCTAAACGTGTATAACGTGTATTGTTGTCATTAAATAATATTACAGATGTATAATTTTTATTCTAATGTGCATGCTGTACTTCAATAATACAAACGTGTTTTGTTGATTAAATTTCTTTTCTTTTAATTCTTGAAAGATTAATCGGATTAATTAAAATGCACATATCTACCTATAATATAGATCATACTCCAAGTAGTAGGTATAAGACTATAAACTGTATTTATTATTTATTAATAGGGCTCGGATTTTGTAGCAAATGCTTCTTTTGAGGGAATTGTGATAGAAAGATAATTCTTATATATAAATACGTTTTGAATCGTTCTGATTTGAATGGAGTAAACTTTTTTTTGCTTTTTTTTGCTTTTTTCCACAAAATCCGTTTTTTATTGCTTTTCCCCCTATTTGGTTATTTTTTCTTGAAAACTTAGCTTATCTCTATGTATATTATACGTCTTGGACTATATTATTATTACCAGAAATTATAAAACCAGTGAAAAAACAATTAATAAATATATGACTGATAAAATAACTGTCGTTATTGTGCCGAAATAGTTTTATTTACAATTATCTATAGTTGTATTAATTACGGCTCAAGGAAAGAGAAAATTATCTGAATTATACCTACGTATTTTTATAGCACGTTCTAATACTTTAGTTGGCCGGTAAATATCAATCAACAATCAGTGAGGTATAAACGTATAGTGTTCTTAATAATTTCTCTCAACGTCAAAATGCCAAAAGTTGAAAATTTAAATTTAAAATTAAAAAAAATCGTAAGATATTTTGGTGAAAATGTGCTTATGACTGACGGAAATATTATATTTTGTAAATTGTGTGAAGTCAAAAAAAATTCGGATAAAAAATATAACGTTTTATATGTTTAATATGAGTTTTAATGAAAGTAACTTGACTAAATATATATGGTTGTAAATTCCTTTTTTAATATTTAATTGTATGTGTAATTGAAATTTGCTTTTTTAGAATTAAATTAATAAATGCTTTTTTTGGCTACTTAAAATGCTTTTTTAAGGATTTATTTTGCTACAAAATCCGAGCCCTATTTATTACTATTTAGTTCCTATAGTAATCGTATTACTGTGTTAGTGCAATCATTTTACTGAGACATCGGGTATTGATAAAACCATTATTTATAATTATAATAATATGTAAGTACGCCGCGAAGTGGTTTTAATAATAAACGAACAGTTAAATTGTGTAAGTACATTTTATTATTTGAGAACGTTTGAAATAGGCAACTACCGTTAACATCTATACTGAGTACTGACAGTACTTTGTAGTAGGCGAAAATACAATTCCCTCGTAGAATTAGGTGAGTATAAGTTACCACTGTTACCAGTGGCGTAATTAGAAATTTGCTTGGGAGAGGGAGAGAGAGTATAATCCATTTTCCTCCAAACGATTTTTTTTTACTAAAATTATGTCATTTTTCCTCCAAACATTAAAATATTTAGCCGATATTCTTATGAAGAAAAACCAAATATAATATTTATGTGGCTCGATTCTTAGTGAAACGATGAATGTATTGAAATTACAATGATGTGTGTTTTTTTTTATTTTTTTTTGTGTCTGTCATCACCTTTTAAGACAGTAAAAGTGCTTCGATTTTCTTCAACTGTATCAAAAGAAAAATTAAGGAAAAACGGGAATTTTTACGTAAAATCTGTTTTCGAGAAAATTGATTTTGGTTTTTGGTGTAACTTTAAAACAAATTACCGTAGATACATGACATTTTTACTGGTTGTTTATATTTCCATTTTCTATACATAATAAAATGTTCAAAATATTTTAAATTATTTGAGTTGTTAACCGACATTTTCAGTTTCCATTTTTTTTAGTTTTCTTTTCTATAAATATCAATAAAATTTTATCTGTTGAGCCAAAAAGAATAAGAATATAATACAAAACTCCTGATATATTGTTATAATAGCAGTTGAAAAATATTAAAAATATGTAGGCACATTTTTTTTTATAAGCATTTAAAGATCGAATTTTGACATAATGTATCAAATCTAAAATTGAATAATTATTTTGCAGTTGAAAATTTATAAAATGTTCAACTTTTATATCTAAGGATTGAAAATTTAAAACAAGATTCGACGTAAATAGTTAATTCTGTTACCAAAAAATCAAAAAAATACATAAGCACAGTTTATTTTAATACTTATTTTAAGTTCAAATTTAGAGGAAATTACATATTAAAAAACCTAGAATAACTAGGTTACATACCTTACACCAAAAATTTTAAAAACCAGTTTTACGTATAAAATTATCATTTTAGATTCTGAGCGGAGCGAAGAAGCTATAGCCTATAGCCGGTTTCACAATTATGTTTATTTTATTTTATCCTGTAAACAAAATTTATACCAAAAGGTATGCTTTGATTTCAACATATAGTATCTTATCTTTTAGCAAATTCTATCAAGATGGTACTTTAAAGAAGTCATTTTTCGATTTTCCCAATAAGGCTACTGGAAAAGTAATGAAAATTTATTTTTCTAACCTTAAAAGGTCACCACACACAGCAATTAAAATTATTTTGTCTTGGCTATGTCGCCGTGGTAGCGTTAAAATTGTTTCCGGATTAATAAAACCGCTACCGCAACAGTGTGTGGAGACTTAAACCTATTTTTTTCTAACGCTTTATTTATCACTATAGAAACGAATAAAATTAAAAAATTACCTAATTTCCACTAAGTATAATATTATATTATACAATTAACGGTTACTTATTAATACATATATATACTATACTATTCAGAATAACCTTGCCCAGTGCCCACTCGATCGACGAAAACTCGTCGAGTTCGCGCATGTCTGTTGCCACCAGTTGGCGCTGATGTTTGCAGCAACGCCCCCGCCGACGTCCCGCAGGTGTATACGTATATGATAGCGACCGGTGACGACAGCCGTCGACAACTAACGACCAATCACAGAGCTCCTGAATTTCGCCAGGGGATCTGACGGCTGCCGGCGGCTCAGTCGCGTGCGCTAAAGTGGGCAAGGTTATTCTGAATAGAGTATATATATTATATAAAGAGGAGTTGTTAGTTACCGTTGTTGAGGGTAATCTCTAGAACTACTGAACCGTTTCGAAATTTCTTTCACCAACAGAAAGCCACATTCCTTGTGAGTGTCATAGGCTAATTTAAAAAGGGAATTAATCAACCCCGGTAGGTGCTCAAACAGGAATGTTGAGATTTACTTTAGAAATTGTTGTTTATTAATGGTTGCTATGGGTTATAGGACTTGAGAATAATATTTATTTATTATTTTTTTTTTTTAATTTGAATATTTTTGGAGCGTCTCAATCTCATTTGTTTCAATCAGTCGAAGTTACGATTCGACGAGTACCCTACATTCACTTGCGTGATGCCATCGCTACTGAAGGAGACACGGTCAACATTGGTCGTTTGACCATTCTCTCAGCTATTCATGTTGGAAACCCACGCATGATGCATTCAATCGCAAATTGCAACGAGATCAAGACTATGATCGAGATGAGATGGCTGAAAGAGTCGAACAAATGTGCCGAAAAAAAGAGCCAAACACCATCTTTCTCTTTTGTTTAACATAATCACAAATCAGTGGAAAACTATACCAATAATTTATAATTATACTACTAAATAGTAATGGTGAAACATTTTACACTCCAGGTATATATTTTATAAACGGTCTCAAAAAGAAAATGAATCGATTGAGGAGTTTCTGTCAGCGTGTCGTGGTTTAATCAAAGATTGTGAATTTAAATCTCATGAAGAAATTTTACGTGACAAAATTGTTCTTGACACGAGAGATGGTGAAACTCGCGACAAGTTAATTAAACAAGCTGATGTTACTCTTGAAACTGCAATAGAAACCCTTCGTATTGCTGAAATCCAACGAAGAGAACTCAATCAAATGAAGGAGATTGGTGAAAAACAGAATGAAGTAAATGCAGTTCATTCAA
>NC_042495.1:58647030-58658296 GCF_005508785.2 Acyrthosiphon pisum
GAGTTTCTATTCGTTTTGCATTTCATTTTTTGTAATTTATTAAAATCATTGATAGTTGTTTCCATTATTTTATTATTTATTATATTTTTAATTTTTAAATTAATTTTTTCAATTTCTTTTTAATACATTTTGCAATTAAATATGCTATTTCGATTTTTATTTTTGATAGAACAATTCTATTAAAAAATATTTTGCGGATTTTGCATTTCAGATTTTTGAAAAATATTTTAATAATTATTGCGTTTCACGATTTGCAAAATAATTAAACGAATATTGCATTTCAATTTCTATGAAAAATATTTTAATAATTATTGCGTTTCACGATTTGCAAAATTATTAAAGGAATATTGCATTTCAATTTCTATGAAAAATATTTTAGGAAATATTGCATTCGAATGAAAGTGTGCCAGAGTGACCCATATACTACTTACGTAATAACTAATAGGTAGTCGTTTATTACAATTTATTGGATATCGTTATTATGGGTCGACGCATGAGAAAATAAGTTTATTTACAAATGGTAGCCGAGTTTATAGGTCTATGCGAGTATATTACAGCTATTACAGCCGTATACCTACGTATTAACTATTAACACTATACCTATATGGGTGTCTATCGGTCTAAATAGTCAAATATTTGAATTCGATCTAAAATTAGTAGAAAAACCCACAGAAGGCTGTCGGAAGACTACAATCGTGTTATCGATAGACATCCCCGCGTCCCCGACCAACTATGTCGTTTAACCATAGAACATACAACAGCCGCACAACCTACCCGGCGTGCCGCTCTCCGCACTAGACTCAATTATTATTATTCTCTATCTCAGTGAAATCGCGTCGGCAATAATAATTACCAATAATAATCCATGTGTCTTTTATTGCTAACCTAGCTAACATTTGTTTTGTAAGTAAACGTTTCACGGTGCTCTGGTTACCAATATTGTGTAATACTCTTAAATATTTAAAATATAATAAAACTGAACCGTACGTACAGTGTCTTGTGTAGTTGTGTCTACATCGATCTTTAATTACCTATATAATAATATATGGTTCAACAATCAAATCAGAAATAATATATAAGGTACGTATATTAGGTATAATTATTATTAATGTTACATAGCTAATAGCTATGATACCTACCTGCTATCTACAATAACGGTTATGTATTATCGCGTGTATCGCTATCGGTATTTTAGACACAATAAAGTTAGTATGCTTATAGCACTCGAGTTAGAACATTCATTTTCACCTACACATCTTATGAGATGCAACATGGCGCAGTCTAATAGGATCTTAAAAATTGTGTATTGTGTATTTGAATTTTGAATTTTTGTTGAACCATGGAGTATAATAAGCCAGATGCGTTGGTTTTGACGGGTAATTTGGCAGAAAATTGGCGCGTTCTTCGTGAAGCGTTCGAGATTTACATTGAGGCAGCTGGTCTAACGTCAGCGTCTAATAAACGTCAGGTGGCCATTTTTCTTAACCTTGTTGGTAAAGAGGGCCTAGAGAGGTATAACACCCTCAAATTTGAAAACGCCGAAGACAATAAGAAAATTGAGCAAGTGCTTAACGCGTTTCAAGATTATTGCAAACCAAAAAAAAATATTTTACACTCCAGGTATATATTTTATAAACGGTCTCAAAAAGAAAATGAATCGATTGAGGAGTTTCTGTCAGCGTGTCGTGGTTTGATCAAAGATTGTGAATTTAAATCTCATGAAGAAATTTTACGTGACAAAATTGTTCTTGACACGAGAGATGGTGAAACTCGCGACAAGTTAATTAAACAAGCTGATGTTACTCTTGAAACTGCAATAGAAACCCTTCGTATTGCTGAAATCCAACGAAGAGAACTCAATCAAATGAAGGAGATTGGTGAAAAACAGAATGAAGTAAATGCAGTTCATTCAAAAGTACGTGGTGGTAAGCGTACATATCAAGCTCAACATCACTACACTCAGAACAACGGTAACAATGGACATCGTGGTCAATGTCAAACAAATCAACGACAGGCAAAAGGATATAACCAACAGGAGGAGTCACAACAGGTTTTCAAAAATAAAGGTAACTTTTCTGTAAATAATAAAAAAACGCATAATAATTGTAGTCGGTCTGATAAATTATGTAAATTTTGTAATTTTATGCACGGTAAAGGCAAATGCCCTGCGTATGGTAAAAAATGTTTAAAATGTAACAAATTTAATCATTTTCAAAATGTTTGTAAATCTGAGATTGCATTTGTTGAAAACGTTGATGAGCTGAGTAATGATAATTATTTTTGTTCTACGGTATATACAATGAATACTTTTGCTGTTTCCTGGTCTGAGACTATTCTAGTTGAAAATAAAAATATTAATTTTAAGCTAAATACTGGCTCTGATGTTAATCTACTGACTTTAAATGATTTTAACTTAATTAAAAATAATTGTTCTTTTAAAAATTTAGTAGTTAACAGGCAACCGATAAATTTACAGGCATATGGCGGTAGTAATATTAATACATATTTTACAGTTGATTTAAAAGTAAAATTAAGAGAAAAAGAATATAATATTTTAAATTTTGTGATTGTCGAAAATCATTGCAAGCCAATTTTAGGTCTACATAGCTGTATACAGTTAGGGCTAATAAATAAAGTAGAAAATGTTGATAAGATATTAAGTCTTAATGATGTACTTCAGAACTATTGCACGGTTTTTACAGGTCTTGGTAACTTTCCTGACGAATATAGCATACAATTAAAGCCCAATGCAATACCTGTTACAAATGTTCCACATAGAGTTCCTATTAATATCCAAGATAAGCTGAAATGTGAATTAGATCGATTAGTGTCAGAAAAAATAATTAGAGAAATAAATGAGCCGACCGAGTGGGTAAACAGATTAGTGATTGTTGAAAAGAAAAATGGATAAGTATGAGATTATGTCTAGATCCACGCGATCTAAATGAAAATATAATTCGTGAATATTGTGTAATACCTACATTATCAGATTTGTCGTCAAAACTGAAAAATGCAAGAGTTTTTTCTGTTTTTGATTTGAAAGATGGTTTTTGGCAAATAAAATTAGATTTAGAGAGTTCTAAATTATGCACGTTTGGTACTATGTTTGGTACTTTTTGTTTCAATAGACTTCCCTTTGGAATAAATAATGCAGCTGAAATATGTCAAAAATGGAATATGAAAGTGTTCGGAGGTATTGAAAATGTATTCATATATCTTGATGATATTTTGGTTTTTGGTGACACTGAGGCTCAACATGATTGTGCATTAAAACAGGTTTTAGATTTGGCTATGAAAAATAATATTAAATTTAATAAAAACAAAATTCAATATAAGGTAGATAAAGTTAATTACCTCGGACATACATTTTCATATGAAGGCATGAAACCAGATAGTGATCGTATTAAATCTATTTTCGAGTACGAGGTACCAAAAACTATAAAAGATTTGCAAAGGTTTTTAGGTATGGTTAATTATGTCGGAAATTTTATTCCTAACCTGGCAAAGTTGACTAAGCCACTAAGAGATCTTCTTAAAAAAAATAATGAGTTTGTTTGGACATCAATACATAATGAGTGTGTAAATAAACTTAAAACATTAATTGCTAGTCCCTCCGTACTTAGAAACTATGATAACACAAAAGACGTGATCATACAGACTGATAGTAGTAAGTTTGCCATTGGATGTGTTTTGTTACAAGAAGGCAGACCAGTTTGTTTTAAATCGAAAAGCTTATCTGAAACTGAAATTAACTACGGACAGGTTGATAAGGAATTTCTGTCAGTCTTATTTGCGTATAAGGTATTTCTTCATTATATTTATGGTAGGCGCGTGACAGTTCAAACCGATCACCTTCCTTTAATTTCGCTAATGAAAAAGAACACTAATGACATTCCGTCTAAAAGGCTTCAATGCATTAAGGTTCAAATTATCACGATATGATATTAATCTTATACATGTACCGGGAAAAAAAATGTTTATCGCAGATGCATTAAGTCGAGCGTGTATATCGTCTCGAAATAACGACGACGTTGATATCGATGTTTCCGATGTAGTTCATTCAATTAATATGTCTACAAATATTCGAAATGAGTTTGTACAAGAAACAATTAAAGATGATTTATTAAAACAATTAGTATACGTGTGCAAGAATGGCTGGCCTAAGCATAACAATAAAGTCTCGCGTGAGCTTATACCATACTTTAATATGCGTTACCAAATATCATTTGACGACGATTTACTTTTTCTTAATAATCGTGTGTTTGTCCCTATGAAGTTACAGAATAAAATTTTATTTAAACTACACGAAACTCATCTTGGAATTTGTAAGACTAAAACGAGAGCACATTCCTTATTTTATTGGAAAGGTTTAGATAAAGATATCGAGGAATATATTGGTAATTGTGCAGTATGTAATAAGTTTAGGAGTGAGAATATTAAAGACCCTATGATTTGTCAAGAAGTTCCTAATCTACCTTTTGAGAAAGTTGCGTGTGATATTTTGGATTATGGGAAAGATACTTACCTAGTATTAGTTGATTACTATTCTGGTTGGCTTGAGTTAAATTATTTATCTTCTAAAACCTCAAGTCATATAATTAAAATACTAAAAGTTATTTTTTCGATACATGGGATTCCAAAGCAACTCGTGGCAGATAATATGCCATTTAATTCTAATGAATTTCAGAATTTTGCGACTGATTGGGAATTTGTTATAACTACGTCAAGCCCTAGATACCCAAAATCTAACGGACTTGCGGAGAAAGGTGTAAGTATTGCGAAATCAATACTAAAAAGATCGGATGAAGGTAAAGTTGATAAACAATTAATGTTGTTAGAATATCGAAACAGTGCTATCATTGGCTCTAAGTTTTCCCCAGCACAACTTTTAATGAGTCGCACTTTAAGATCGAAAATTCCAATCTTAAACAATGCTCTACAGCCTACGTTAGTAAATAATTTTAAATTTTGTACGTGAAAATAAAAATGTGAAAACAAAACTATATTATGATAAAAATGCCAAAGTTAAAAATAATAATAATTTTCAACCGGGCCAAAAAATTATGTTTAGAGATTTATTAACTAAAACTTGGAAGCCAGGTAAAATCATCAATAAATACAATACGCCCAGATCATATGTTTTTAGTGATAACACGGGTAATAATAAACGAAGAAATATTGTACATTTAAGGCCTGCCGGTAAACAGCTCAGGTATAATTTGTACAAAGATAATAATGTTGTTTTGAAGCCTAGTTGGATACGTAAGCGTCGTGTTGTACCTCCAACTAAGGTTAATTTATAATTTGTATTATGTATTATTTCACATTTGTAAGCTTAATTTATAATTTGTATTATATATTATTTCACATTTGTAAGCTTAATTTATAATTTGTATTATATATTATTTCACATTTGTAAGCTTAATTTATAATTTGTATTATGTATTATTTCACATTTGTAAGCTTAATTTATACGTAATCTGTTTTGTTTAAATATATAAAAAGGGAGATGTTACATAGCTAATAGCTATGATACCTACCTGCTATCTACAATAACGGTTATGTACCTATGATGTATTATCGCGTGTATCGCTATCGGTATTTTAGACACAATAAAGTCAGTATGCTTATAGCACTCGAGTTAGAACATTCATTTTTCACCTACACATCTTATGAGATGCAACATAGCGCAGTCTAATAGGATCTTAAAAATTGTGTATTGTGTATTTGAATTTTGAATTTTTGTTGAACCATGGAGTATAATAAGCCAGATGCGTTGGTTTTGACGGGTAATTTGGCAGAAAATTGGCGCGTTTTTCGTGAAGCGTTCGAGATTTACATTGAGGCAGCTGGTCTAACGTCAGCGTCTAATAAACGTCAGGTGGCCATTTTTCTTAACCTTGTTGGTAAAGAGGGCCTAGAGAGGTATAACACCCTCAAATTTGAAAACGCCGAAGACAATAAGAAAATTGAGCAAGTGCTTAACGCGTTTCAAGATTATTGCAAACCAAAAAAAAATATTTTACACTCCAGGTATATATTTTATAAACGGTCTCAAAAAGAAAATGAATCGATTGAGGAGTTTCTGTCAGCGTGTCGTGGTTTGATCAAAGATTGTGAATTTAAATCTCATGAAGAAATTTTACGTGACAAAATTGTTCTTGACACGAGAGATGGTGAAACTCGCGACAAGTTAATTAAACAAGCTGATGTTACTCTTGAAACTGCAATAGAAACCCTTCGTATTGCTGAAATCCAACGAAGAGAACTCAATCAAATGAAGGAGATTGGTGAAAAACAGAATGAAGTAAATGCAGTTCATTCAAAAGTACGTGGTGGTAAGCGTACATATCAAGCTCAACATCACTACACTCAGAACAACGGTAACAATGGACATCGTGGTCAATGTCAAACAAATCAACGACAGGCAAAAGGATATAACCAACAGGAGGAGTCACAACAGGTTTTCAAAAATAAAGGTAACTTTTCTGTAAATAATAAAAAAACGAATAATAATTGTAGTCGGTCTGATAAATTATGTAAATTTTGTAATTTTATGCACGGTAAAGGCAAATGCCCTGCGTATGGTAAAAAATGTTTAAAATGTAACAAATTTAATCATTTTCAAAATGTTTGTAAATCTGAGATTGCATTTGTTGAAAACGTTGATGAGCTGAGTAATGATAATTATTTTTGTTCTACGGTATATACAATGAATACTTTTGCTGTTTCCTGGTCTGAGACTATTCTAGTTGAAAATAAAAAATATTAATTTTAAGCTAGATACTGGCTCTGATGTTAATCTACTGACTTTAAATGATTTTAACTTAATTAAAAATAATTGTTCTTTTAAAAATTTAGTAGTTAACAGGCAACCGATAAATTTACAGGCATATGGCGGTAGTAATATTAATACATATTTTACAGTTGATTTAAAAGTAAAATTAAGAGAAAAAGAATGTATTTTAAATTTTGTAATTGTTGAAAATCATTGCAAGCCAATTTTAGGTCTACATAGCTGTATACAGTTAGGGCTAATAAATAAAGTAGAAAATGTTGATAAGATATTAAGTCTTAATGATGTACTTCAGAACTATTGCACGGTTTTTACAGGTCTTGGTAACTTTCCTGACGAATATAGCATACAATTAAATCCCAATGCAATACCTGTTACAAATGTTCCACATAGAGTTCCTATTAATATCCAAGATAAGCTGAAATGTGAATTAGATCGATTAGTGTCAGAAAAAATAATTAGAGAAATAAATGAGCCGACCGAGTGGGTAAACAGATAAGTGATTGTTGAAAAGAAAAATGGAAGTATGAGATTATGTCTAGATCCATGCGATCTAAATGAAAATATAATTCGTGAATATTGTGTAATACCTACATTAACAGATTTATCGTCAAAACTGAAAAATGCGAGGGTTTTTTCTGTTTTTGATTTGAAAGATGGTTTTTGGCAAATAAAATTAGATTTAGAGAGTTCTAAATTATGCACGTTTGGTACTATGTTTGGTACCTTTTGTTTCAATAGACTTCCCTTTGGAATAAATAATGCAGCTGAAATATGTCAAAAATGGAATATGAAAGTGTTCGGAGGTATTGAAAATGTATTCATATATCTTGATGATATTTTAGTTTTTGGTGACACTGAGGCTCAACATGATTATACATTAAAACAGGTTTTAGATTTGGCTATGAAAAATAATATTAAATTTAATCAAAACAAAATTCAATAAAAGGTAGATAAAGTTAATTACCTTGGACATACATTTTCATATGAAGGCATGAAACCAGATAGTGATCGTATTAAATCTATTTTCGAGTACGAGGTACCAAAAACTATAAAAGATTTGCAAAGGTTTTTAGGTATGGTTAATTATGTCGGAAATTTTATTCCTAACCTGGCAATGTTGACTAAGCCACTACCTAAGAGATCTTCTTAAAAAAAATAATGAGTTTGTATGGACATCAATACATAATGAGTGTGTAAATAAACTTAAAACATTAATTGCTAGTCCCCCCGTACTTGGAAATTATGATAGCACAAAAGACGTGATCATACAGACTGATAGTAGTAAGTTTGCCATTGGATGTGTTTTGTTACAAGAAGGCAGACCAGTTTGTTTTAAATCGAAAAGCTTATCTAAAACCGAAATTAACTACGGACAGGTTGATAAGGAATTTCTGTCAGTCTTATTTGCGTGTAAGGTATTTCATCATTATATTTATGGTAGGCGCGTGACAGTTCAAACCGATCACCTTCCTTTAATTTCGCTAATGAAAAAGAACATAAATGACATTCCGTCTAAAAGGCTCCAATGCATTAAGGTCAAATTATCACGATATGATATTAACCTTATACATGTACCGGGAAAAGAAATGTTTATCGCAGATGCATTAAGTCGAGCGTGTATATCATCTCGAGATAACGACGACGTTGATATCATAGTATTCTATGTTGATATCGATGTTTCCGATGTAGTTCATCCAATTAATATGTCTACAAATATTCGAAATGAGTTTGTACAAGAAACAATTAAAGATGATTTATTAAAACAACTAGTATACGTGTGCAAGAATGGCTGGCCCAAGCATAACAATAAAGTCTCGCGTGAGCTTATACCATACTTTAATATGCGTTACCAAATATCATTTGACGACGATTTAATTTTTCTTAATAATCGTGTGTTTGTCCCTATGAAGTTACAGAATAAAATTTTATTTAAACTACACGAAACTCATCTTGAAATTTGTAAGACTAAAACGAGAGCATTCTTTATTTTTATGTGTATTTTTACGTGCACGTTCCTTATATTATTGGAAAGGTTTAGATAAAGATATCGAGAAATATATTGGTAATTGTGCAGTATGTAATAAGTTTAGGAGTGAGAATATTAAAGACCCTATGATTTGTCAAGAAGTTCCTAATCTACCTTTTGAGAAAGTTGCGTGTGATATTTTGGATTATGGGAAAGATACTTACCTAGTATTAATTGATTACTATTCTGGTTAGCTTGAGTTAAATTATTTATCTTCTAAAACTTCAAGTCATATAATTAAAATACTAAAAGTTATTTTTTCGATACAGGGGATTCCAAAGCAACTCGTGGCAGATAATATGCCATTTAATTCTAATGAATTTCAGAATTTTGCGACTGATTGGGAATTTGTTATAACTACGTCAAGCCCTAGATACCCAAAATCTAACGGACTTGCGGAGAAAGGTGTAAGTATTGCGAAATCAATACTAAAAAGATCGGATGAAGGTAAAGTTGATAAACAATTAATGTTGTTAGAATATCGAAACAGTGCTATCATTGGCTCTAATAGTTTTCCCCAGCACAACTTTTAATGAGTCGCACTTTAAGATCGAAAATTCCAATCTTAAACAATGCTCTACAGTCTACGTCAGTAAATAATTTTAAATTAGTACGTGAAAATAAAAATGTGAAAACAAAACTATATTATGATAAAAATGCCAAAGTTAAAAATAATAATAATTTTAAACCGGGCCAAAAAATTATGTTTAGAGATTTATTAACTAAAACTTGGAAGCCAGGTAAAATCATCAATAAATACAATACGCCCAGATCATATGTTTTTAGTGATAACACGGGTAATAATAAACGAAGAAATATTGTACATTTAAGGCCTGCCGGTAAACAGCTCAGGTATAATTTGTACAAAGATAATAATGTTGTTTTGAAGCCTAGTTGGATACGTAAGCGTCGTGTTGTACCTCCAACTAAGCTTAATTTATAATCTGTATTATGTATTATTTCACATTTGTAAGCTTAATTTATAATTTGTATTATGTATTATTTCACATTTGTAAGCTTAATTTATAATTTGTATTATGTATTATTTCACTTTTGTAAACTTAATCTATAGGTAATCTGTTTTGTTTATATATATAAAAAGGGAGATGTTACATAGCTAATAGCTATGATACCTACCTGCTATCTACAATAACGGTTATGTATTATCGCGTGTATCGCTATCGGTATTTTAGACACAATAAAGTTAGTATGCTTATAGCACTCGAGTTAGAACATTCATTTTCACCTACACATCTTATGAGATGCAACATTAACTTTTCCTTCTTACTTCCCTCTTTTGCATTCACTACCTTTGGCTTTAAAATTGCTTATTTTACTGGTAGTTTTGTATTTAAAATTTTTGACATCAATAATTGTGCTGGAGAAAGTTTACTATCTAAAACAGGTGTGTTCCTATAATTTAAAAGAAATAATTGTAAATCTTTTTTTTCCATTATGCTTTTTTTTATCATCTTTTTAGCTATTCCTACAAATTTTTCAGCTAACCCATTACTACGTGGATAATATGGGCTAGATGTTATTATTTTGAATTTATGCTCAACGCTAAATTGTTTGAATTCATAACTTTCAATGGCATATTGTCGGCTATTAATTCTAACGGAATACCAAATCTTGCAAATATTTCCTTGCAACAGTCTATTAGAGTAGCACTATTTGCACTATTGATTGGTATTACTTCTAACCATTTGGAATAATAGTCAACAATTACAAAATATTTTTTCCCAGCCCATTCAACTATATCTGCTCCCAGCTTTAAAAATGGTGTTTCGGGTATTTCATGTTGAATTAACGGTTCTTTAGTATTATTATTAGAAATTTGTTGACAGATATTGCAACTCAACACAAAATGTTCAATGTTACTATTAATACCTGGCCAATAACAATGTTGTCTTGCCTTAAGTTTTGTGGTGGGATTTTATCTTGCTTCTATTTATATGTTATATATTATAAAAATTAATGTTAATAATTTTTTATTTAGTTTAAAATAACATATCATTTAATTGTCTAATAAGTAAAAAAAAATAAAACAAATGTAAAATTAAAAGTATTAATTACATTTAGTATTCTTTTTTTGTTATATACTTATGAAAATAAATAAATGTGAAGTAAAAATATAGGGTAATACTAAAACCCGGGACGGGACGGGACGGGACGGGACGGGACGGGACGGGACGGGACGGGACGGGACGGGACCGATTCCATTCCACACAGTGATAAGAAAAACAGTGTTGCCTACACATGTCAAGCGAAAAAATACTTTCAATTACGACTAATATTATATTTAATATAATATTTAAATATAAAACTATTATATTATTAAATATATACATAATTATACATTAAATACATAGGTATATTAACCAAGAATATATAAGCAAAAATATGTATTCCTGTGTACAGAATTACAGGTAACAGCAAAA
>NC_042495.1:58659954-58669076 GCF_005508785.2 Acyrthosiphon pisum
AAACTATATTATGATAAAAATGCCAAAGGTAAAATAATAATAATTTTAAACCGGGCCAAAAAATTATGTTTAGAGATTTATAACTAAAACTTGGAAGGCCAGGTAAAATCATCAATAAATACAATACGCCCAGATCATATGTTTTTAGTGATAACACGGGTAATAATAAACGAAGAAATATTGTACATTTAAAGCCTGCCAGTAAACAGCTCAGGTATAATTTGTACAAAGATAATAATGTTGTTTCGAAGCCTAGTTGGATACGTAAGCGACGTGTTGTACCTCCAACTAAGCTTAATTTATAATTTGTATCATGTATTATTTCACATTTGTAAGCTTAGTTTATAATTTGTATCATGTATTATTTCACATTTGTAAGCTTAGTTTATAATTTGTATCATGTATTATTTCACATTTGTAAGCTTAATTTATAATTTGTATTATGTATTATTTCACTTTTGTAAACTTAATCTATAGGTAACCTGTTTTGTTTATATATATAAAAAGGGAGATGTTACATAGCTATTAGCTATGATACCTACCTGCTATCTACAATAACGGTTATGTAATTATGATGTATTATCGCGTGTATCGCTATCGGTATTTTAGACATAATAAAGTCAGTATGCTTATAGCACTCGAGTTTAGAACATGTATTTTCACCTACACTCCTTACGAGATGCAACAATCATATTTAAAAAATATAAGTGAAACATGGAAAGAAGTGGAACAAACAGTAAAAACCATAGCTGAAGAAGTACTTGGGTACATACCAGAAAAAACAAGTAAAATGTGGTTCAATAAAGAATGTAAAAGAGCTTTACATGAAAAAGATAGAGCCCGCATGAAAGTACTACATGAACCCAATGAAGATAATAAAAGATTGTTGGCACTTAAACAAAGAGAGGTAAAAATGGTGATTAGATTGAATAAGAGACTATGAGAAAAAGAACGCATACAAAATATAGAAAGTAATAGAAATAGCTATTCGAAAATATTTTTTAGAAAAGCAAATGAAGTAAGACATGGATACAAGCCCAGACCAAATGTTATGAGGAAAAGTGATGGAACCTTTCTAACAGGCAACAAAGAGATCGCATACGAATTCAAAGATATGTTTGCAAAGCTTTTGAACCAGCCAATAATCGATATCACTGTAAACGAGCTAACGACAGTAAAACAGCTACTCGGAACCCCGTCAAAAAATGAATTATAAACGGAATTAAATATGCTTAAGAATGGTAAAACACCAGGTGTAGATAAAATAGTATCAGAATGTTTAAAAAAGGGTGGACCATGCTTACTAAACCAACTTCATAAATTAATAAACATAATATGGAAACAAGAGGAAATACCCGAATCGTGGAGAGTATCTGTCCTATGTCCTGTTTTTAAAAAAAGAGATATCATGGAGTGTAAAAATTATAGGGGGATCTCCTTACTCAACACAACTTATAAGATTCTATTTAATATTCTTCTGATCAGAATCAATCCATATATTAAAGAAATAATAGGAGAATATCAAGCTGGGTTCATGATAGGGAGATCAACAGCTGATCAAATCCACATCATCAAACAATTAGCTGAGAAAGTCACGAGTTCAATAAAGACATACACCTTATGTTCATAGATTACAAAGCAGTATACGATTCGATTAATAGGGAAAAACTATGGAATGTCATGAACAAAATGGGAATACCAGCAAAATTAGTCAGAATGATTAGAGCGTGTGCATATGACTCCAAAAGGAAAGTAAGTTTTGGAGGAGAGGTATCAGATGAGTTTCCAGTGACGACCGGACTCAGACAGGGAGACGTTCTATCGCCAACTTTGTTTAATATCGCATTAGAATCAGTTATACGAAAGGTACTAATCCAAGCCAAAGGAATAAAAATGAACAACAATAACGAACTAACCGTAGTGGCTTACGCTGACGATATAGTCTTCATTGCCGAATCAGAGGACGATCTGAGAAATACAACTAGCATTCTACTAAATGAAGGTAAAGATATTGGTTTGAAGATAAATGAATCAAAAATAAAGTATATGATACTATCGAGAAGAAATCACAATATTAACTATTTAAAAGTTGATGATTACAAATTTGAACGGGTACAAAGCTTCAAATACCTGGGCGCAGAGATCAATGAAAATTCTAATAGCCACGAAGAAGTTAAAAAACGAATAACAGCAGCAAATAGATGCTACTATAATCTAATGCCACTCTTCAAATCAAGATTACTATCAATAAAGTTTAAAATAACGTTATACAAAGTCATAGTCAAACCGGTTGCTCTGTATGCATGTGGTACATGGGCCACGACAAAATCGGACAAAGGAAAGTTAGGAGTTTTCGAAAGAAAGATATTAAGGAAAATCTTCGGTCCAAAGAGAAATAACGATGGTGAGTATGAGGTGAGAGGCAACAGGGAATTGGATGATTTATACAAGGAACCTACAATTGTTGGGTCCCTGAAGAGCACGAGGATAAGTTAGGCGGGACATGTATGGAGGTCAGATGGAATAATTGGATCAATAACTAAATGGAAACCTGACACTAAGAGGCCTCGAGGACGCCCCAGACAAAGATGGATGGATAGAGTAAAGGAAGATTTGAAACTCCTGAACGTAAGAAACGCAGAAGAATGTGCAAATGATAAAGAAGAATGGAAACAATATGCTGTTGCGGCGATGGGCCTTAAAGGCCTGTAAAAGCCCAGAAAGAAGAAGATCATATTTGATCTTGGTGATATTAAGAGTAATTCTCAATATTTTCTTAAATCCCGTCATATTTTTGACTCAAACCATCATTGAGTAAATAAGTTTCACCATAACTATTTAGTGGTATAATTATTGGTATAGTTTTCCACTGACTTGTGATTATGTTAAACAAAAGAGGAAGATGGTGTTTGGCTCTTTTGCTCTTCATTAAAACATACTGCAACAAGTAAAATTTGGTGCTCTAACTCAGTACCGAACTGTATGAACAGCATAAGCTTCATTTAAATATTTTCTACCCACCAACATAAATACATAATAGGTATATTTTGAAAAAATAAGAAAATCAAATATAAAAAGATTGGTAAGTGTTTGTTGCTCTGCTGTACAGTAGGTTACAAGTGGGTCACTGTATAAATTTGAATTCAATGATATAATATCATTGTATAAAAAAAAAACGATTCTGAACGGAGACGGTATGTCAGTCTAGGTATGAGACATATTATATACTTATCTATGGTATTAAAAAAAAATTGACCTGTAATAAATTCCAAATTAATCATATCACAATATCTATTAGGTACTTATAACACTTTACACATCAACAACAAACTGTGATACTATCATAGATATATAATAGTATACTTTAGAAGTTTCAAGTACCTAGGTATACCCACGAATAATATTATACAATCACACCAAAATAACTAAAATAGTTTTTCTAGGTTTTTAATATGTAATTTCGTCCAAATTTGAACTTAAAATGACTGTAAAAATAAACTGTGTACAGCGGCGGATTCAACGGTCGTTTAGTCGGTAAATGCCAACAGGGCCCCCTCCTAAATTGTGCACTGAGGCCCACCTAAATTATAAAGTTGATTTTTTTTTTCAAATTTTAACCAAAAAAAAAGTATATTTCAAACTCGAATATAACTTACCATTGTTTTAATAATAAAATAATTTAAACATATAGGAATACTTCAAAAGCAGAAAATATTATAATTAAATAAAGTAGAAAAGATAGAAATAAATACTTATATACCTACGCAAAACTAAGTTAGGTATTCTACATTCTACCCACTACCATTGATCACAAATAAGATTATTTATAATTATAAATTAATTTATAATATTATTCATGATTGCATGAAAATAAAAACAATAATTTTGTAAGTATAATAACAATCTTTTTATTATTATCAGCAGCGTAAATAATGATTTATTGGAAACCGTTTTCGCGATAAATTCGCAACATAGGTAGGTACATATAAATATTGAAAAATGTGGTAAACAGGGCTGTGAATTTAATACGTTTGCACTATGTTTTTCATATTATTATGTTTATACATTTAACGGGTTAGGACATTGTTTCTTACAATTGCTATAGCTATTTTTTTTTTTTATTTATTATAAATTAAAATGTATCAACATATTACATGTTACAACAAGTTAGTTATAAAAAGAAAACGATAACAATGACAGTTTAATTTAGAATTTTATACATAATATAATTTTTTTATATTGTGTATTCGTGTTATTGATGTGTGGAATATGTGGTGTGTGTGTATGAGTGTTATGGGGTAGGAGTTACAGGGAGTGTTAATTTGTTTATTAGGGATGTTAAAACAGCAAGAAGGGGGTTAAGTATAGATTTTAGTTCGTCGAGAAATTTGGTGATGATGTGTAGAGATTGATCCAGTGGCGTATACATAACTTTTGTATGGGGGGGATCAGTTGCAAACAAATTATTATGGAACAAAAATACCTAAACCTAGGTATGTGCACATTTAAATACCTAATAAATGATAAAACATATATATATATTCAATAGTCAATACATTTTATTTTAAATTCTACAAGTAGTTATAGAACAAAATTTAATTTTCTTTTTTTTTTAGTCAATTCATCAATTACTTCTTCAGCACTGATAGGAATGTTCCTATGAACTGCCATTAAAGTGAGGCCATTTAATCGCTCCTATAACAAAAAAATGAAATAATTTATACAAAATAAGTAACTAATAACAATAAAAAATATGTATTTATATTGTTTTCATAGAATATACCTCTTTCATAGTGTTTCTTAAGTAGGTCTTTAACCTTTTTAAACATGAAAACATTCTCTCAGGTGTAGCAGTAGACACGGGTAATGTACAAAATATTCTAAATATTTAGAACCCATAAATTAGTTAAAATCTGCATAAGTTAAATAACAAAACACAATCAATAAATAATTAATAGCGATAATACTATACTTAAATGTGTCAAACATAAATAAATAAAATAATTTACTTACAAGATTTTTTTCAGCATTTTTTAAATCGCAATTTATAAACAACCCAATATCATTAATACGCTGTATTGAATTATTAGCTTCAACAATTTCTGAACCATTCAAATGTTTTTTTTTAGGCGATGTACAAATAATAGAATCATCATCGACATCATCGGAATTTCGTTTGGTCATAGGATTAGGATGATTAATCGAGGATGGTTTAAAAAAACTGTTCAAAGATTGATTGTTTGATTGTTTGAATGTATTTTTCGCACAATTAACTCAATTCGGCAATCGGCATTGGTACTATTACATCTGTTATGACTTGTTCGTACAACTGACATAATATTTGTTGTTGATTTTTGTTTTTAGATAATAATATTTATTATTTAAGCTATTTTTAGCTTTCAATGAACAAATTACTGATAGCTATATAGTACGTTGTAGCCTGTAGGTATATCCATGTTAGTAGATAATATACAAAATTGATAATGTTTTGGTATAAATGCGTAAAAACCATCGTGCAATAATATTTCTTTTTCTAATGTATAGGACAATGTATTATTATACGCACGGACATGCGGGCGTCGTCTCCGCCGCGTTGTCGCGTTGATATCGGTGACGGTGACGACTGGCGACGGTCCGTGGCTGGTCTGCCTCATATTATTATCTTCTAATAATTTATTATACTTGTATATATAATATACATATTATCAAATGTCACATAATACGATTATATGAATATGAAATAAATATATGATTACTGATTAATATTAAGTAAATTATTTTTAATTAATTGTTGAATGTGTTAAAATAAAAAATTACAAAAAATCCTTGTAATTTCCTTACATTAAGTCATTAAGAACACTATTTTATAAAGTTTTAAAAAAGGCCTATGGGGGATCTGACCCCCACATCCCCCCTTGTATACGCCCCTGGATTGATCGGGTGGTGTTTTGTTAGCTGCGATTTCGGCGTATGACGGTTTTTCTTTTGAGTTTGAACTGAGGGCTTCGTTTCCAATACTTCGAAATGGAGGTGGTATTGCAAGTGTTGGAACCGGTTGATTTTCATTATTTATTTTTTTAACTTTAGGTTTGGTGCGGTTTAATATTTTTTTAAAGGATTGGCATCCTTTATAGTTTGCTGTATGATTTCCACCGCAATTTGCATTTTGCGCATTTTGCGGGTTCCTCCCGTTGTTTTGTGCATTCGTCAGTAAGGTGTTCTGATCCGCATTTCACGCGACGCGGATAGTGGTGACAATAGTTACGTGTGTGTCCGTACACTTGGCAGTGGTGACATTGAGGAGGACCGAGTTGTCTCTTAGGATATTCGAATTTGACGATTGAGTTTAATATTTTGTTGATATTAAATATTTCACGATTATTGGTATTACGAGCCAGGCTTAAATTAAATAGAGATACCTAGTGGACCTTTGTTCGCACGGTGTGGTATATTTGAAATACTAATTACTTTGTGACCAAGGTCACTTAAGCAATTTATTATGTCCACGGTAGGAGTGGTGTAGTGGTAGTACGACACGGAAAGGTTGGGAGGAACGGGGGAGATAAGAGTGGTTATAATTGGCTTCAACCAGATAAGATTTAATGGCCATCCAGTTTTCACGTGTGTTTGACCGAACGGTAGCATTCGATCTATTAGCTTTGCATGTGAAACCCCCTGGTCCCATTATGCTAGTTAAATCTTTTTTGAGGATTATGAAATCGATCACGTTTTTTAATACGATATTTGGAAGTTTTGTCTTACTCGGTTCTGGCGAGGTCTTGGTAGTTTGTGAGACGAGCTGAGATTCTGTTTGCACGAAAACATTGTCTTGTTCCTCCGTTGATAAAACTTGGAAACGATTTGGTGTTACGAAAAATTTACTTTTCTTCTCCTCGTGAATCGGGGAGTTTGTGGAGGTCGACGAGTGAGTTCTCTTTGTAGAGTTTTCCATCGATTTCTTTCTTCGAACAGTATTTTTGTTTAGAATAACAATTGGTGAAACCATAACCATTAAACGTTTTTAATGTCTCATTACGGTAGGTAATTAAATGATAAGATACAATACGCGACGCATTACGAAACTGCGACGCACTAGCTATCGCTTTGGCTGTCTGAGCCCGACTGTTGCAATAACTATAACTATAAAGTATTGATTGAAATTTAAATAAGTATTTGTATTATTATTATTAAATTAAGTATAAAATTATAAATAGAAGCAATAATAATTGCAACTATTTGCACATACTATTATTGTGATTGCCTCCACACCACCAATTCACTCGCCAACCTAGCCGACCGGTCCGTCACCCACAGAAACATATATACACACATCATCATTGTTTTTGTGAATTATAATATAAAATGGTAATTTTATCATCAAATTTTGTGTATATAGCCGTTCCTAAAATTGTGTGTAGTACAAAAAGTTAAGTGTGTAGTACGAAATTTAAAAGTGTGTAACTCAAATTAAACCTTTATAATTTTATGTATAATTTTTTGGCTTCACTTTCTTTTTTATAATTGCATGATTTTTTGTGAAGCTATATTTTATTTATAATCTATATTCTGTGAAATGGAGGTAAGTATGTTACTGTTGCATTTTTTAGGAGGCCCCTCGTATTGATTGTCCGACTTTCTTTGAACCCTTAAATCCACCACTGACTGTGTAAATGTATTTTTTGGATTTTTTGGTAACAGAATTAATTATTTACGTGGAATCTTGTTTTAAATTTTCAATTCTTAGATACAAAAGTTGAACATTTGATTTCATACATTCATGTATTTTTAATATTTTTCAACTGATATTGTAACAATATATCAGGAGCCTTGTATTAAATTTTTACACTTTTTGGCCCAACAGATAAAACTTAATTGATATTTATAGAAAAAAAAAACTAAAAAAAGCAGGTAAGTGGATGTCGCTATGCTGTACAGTAGATTACAAGTGGGTCATTGTATAATGGTTGTATTAGACTTGAATTCAATGATATTATATTATAATATCATTGTATAAGAAAAACGATTCTGAGCGGAGACGGAACGTCAGTCTAGATATTTTATATTTTGTTATTATTTATTTTATCATGTAAGTTGAATTAATATTAAAATATTATAATTTTTTATTCATTTCTATGGTGATAAACAAAGCGTTAGAAATTGAAATCCCATTATTAGCGTTTTTTCGTAATTTTCCAGTGGTTTTTCCCGTGGCATTAAATAACTATTGAGAAAATCGAAAAATGACCTCTTTAAAGTACCATCTTGATCCAATTTGCTATAAGATAAGGTATTATATGTTGAAATCGAAACTCTCCTTCTGGAAGAAATTTTGTATACAAGATATAAAAAGAATAAAAAATAAACACCATTGTAAAAACAATAGCTTCCTCGCACCGCTCTGAATCTAAAATTTAAAACTGACAATATCCGTAAAAAGCTCAAAAAGAGTCAAACTATTTTCAAAACTTTATCGTGTATAGACTATTCTAATATGAACATTCAGTGAAATTTTCATGTATCTACAGTCATTCGTTTTTTAATTACAACAAAATAAGAAAATCGTAACATGAGAAATCGAGTGAATATAAAATGTTGTAAAAATATCAAATACAAAAATCAAAAATCAATACATTTATCGTTCCACTCAGAATCTAAAATATTATATAGTTACAATTGTTATTCAACTTCAAAAGTGGTTCTTTATTAACAGTACACTCAAAAAATAATTGGGAAATAATTGTTAAACGAAAGTATTCCATTAAATCTGGTAAATGTTTATTCCGATTTTATCTATCATACTTGATCCATTTCATTAGAGATTTATAGTATTTTATACACCTATTAATAATTAGAACATCATTTAGTTTCAGTCAAGCCGTTTCGGAGGAGTTCAGTAAGAAACACTGTGGCACGACATTTCTATATATTAGATATACATATCTAGTTACTTGATATGGTGTCGCACAATTTGAACAATCACAATTTTTTAAGGGCAACGAAGTGCACAGGGTCAGCTAGTATTACATATTTATGATTCATAAATTCTCTTTCATCCGCTCAGAATCGTTATTTATCGAATATAATCACTGCATTCAAATCGAATACTGTAATAACACTGCACA